>NC_044194.1:644661-705804 GCF_900880675.1 Sparus aurata | reverse complement strand
CTGGTCTTCAGCATTGTCCGTATGCAGAGTGTGTGTGTGTGTGTGTGTGTGTGTGTGTGTGTGTGTGTGTGTGTGTGCAGCAGCAGCAGCTGAAGGCAGCGACAGAAGCGACTCCTCCTCAGCTCGACCGGCTGCTCCTCTGAGCTCAGCAAGTAAGTTCTCATGTTTTTTACACAAATTTGAAACCGAGCTGCGTTAATTTATTTTCATTTAGATAGAATCAGTAAAGATCAGAGGTGAAAGGATTAGCTGATTAATCGTGTTCGTCCAACAGTGAGTTAATCTGCAGGTTATAAAGTAATGGTGTTAGTATTGTGGTCATTTAGAAACAATCTGACTTCAGCTTCTGAGAAATGAGATCGGCTGTTTTAAATACTTAGTTGGTCATTAAATAATGAGAGTCTACGTGTGTGTGTGTGTGTGTGTGTGTGTGTGTGTGTGTGTGTGTGTATGTGTCTGTGTGTGTGTGTGTGTGTGTGTGTGTGTGTGGAGGTCCTGCAGCTGATCACAGTGTATAATGTGAGGCTGTATTTGCTCCTGTTACATGTTTACATGATCTCTCAGACAACTGCAGAGCTCAGGAACACTGAGGAGGTTTATTTTGAAGGGCTTGTATATCTCATAACTCATAACATTACTCACACTTTATTTTGAAAGGATATTGCAAGCTAAGAGTAAACACTGACACATTCAGATACACGAACACTCTCATGATTGTTTGTAAGATTTATGATTAAATCATCTTGTTCAGTCATGTTGTTGATGTACGGAAGCCCTGAGGGTCAAATCAGCGTCTGTTCTGTCTGATCTGAACGACTTCCTCTGAACAGCTGAAAATACCTTTAAATTCCTTTTTTTCCAACTGTGAAATTTCAGAATCTTTTTGATGTCAAGTCATAAAAATTTAGTGAAGAAACGAGTCAAACGAACACATTGATTTATTTCACTTGATTTCACACAGAAGACTTGTTTGTTTTGCTCGGTTGTGAAAGAAACACAACACGTGTTTCACACGAAACATTTCAGGAGGAAAAAGAGCCAGATGATGTTTTTGTCCTGTTGATTTCGTTCCCGCTCAGGATGAATGTTTCCGGCTCATGTTTCGTGACTCTTCTGCTGTTGTCTCACAAACTTCTTGGATTTTATCAGAAAAACTTGTCTGGCTGAAATATCTGGTTCTGTTACAAACACCTTAAACTGTCCCGACGTCTCAGCGTGCTGTTGGAGCGCCGCCGTCCCTCTTTTTAAATATTCGGTGGTTTCACACTTACAAATGTTGAAATGGTGTCTTGGACTGACGTCGCCGGCTCGGCAGCCTTGTTGTCTGTAAGCCGGGGGTTCGATTCCAACATGTGACCCTTTGCTGCTCCTCACCCTGTTTACTGTCATTACAACACTGTAATGTGAACGACATGTGACACGTTGTACACATCAGTGTGAAAGTCTGATGTGCAGTAACACTCAGTGTGATCTGCTCCTCCTCCTCCTCCTGCTCCTCCTCGTCCTGCTCCTGCTCCTCCTCCTCCTCCTCCTGCTCCTCCTGCTCCTCCTGCTCCTCCTCTTCCTCCTGCTCCTCCTCCTGCTCCTGCTCCTGCTCCTCCTCCCTCCTCCCTCCTCCTCAGGAGGAGGGAGGAGGGAGGAGGGGGAGGAGGAGTTTGTGTCTGTGATATTCAGAGTGCTGATCAGATCCAGGGTGCAGGATGGAAACATGGCCGCCGGTCTGAATGTGTTGGCCTCTGACTCATGTCGGAGTCACGATCAGCTCTCCCTCCAGGAGACGTTCACTTGTTGATGGTCAGCCTCCTCGTGTCCTCCTCTCGGTGGCGGACCTGCGCCTCTGTTGAGCGGTATTCTGCCAACATGTGGTCTGAAACAAACTGAAGAGATTCACATGTTCAAACTTTGTTTCATGTTTCCGGATGCGAGAGTGAACCCTGAGATTCAGGAGGAAGTTCCACTAAATGTTCCTGGTTGTGAACCAAAGGGAGCATCCCACTCCTTTTCTTCACGCCAACACTTCATTGTTTTCTTATGCAAATGAGTTTCTATTCAGGAGGGGGGGGGGGGGGGGGGGCTCCTAAGACGTGGCATGGAATCTGTGTTCAGCTTTAGAGAAATGAAACCAGGCTAGAGGAGGCTTTGTTTTGGCCCAATGAATCAGTATTCTTTTGAGGGCAAATCTAAAGAGCTCTTTCAGACGCTGCTCCCCCCTCCCCCCTCCTCCCTCCTCCTCCTCCCTCCTCCCTCCTCCCTCCTCCTCTTCTTCATTGATGGAGGACAGACTGGAGGCCTGCTGAGAGCCGGTTCTTTCCTCATAAAAGGCCGCAGGAGGAGCGAGAAGAGCAGGATTTGCTCTGCCAGCTGACATGTGAAAGAGGACCATTGCTTTAATGGAGGCCTGAAAGAGGAGTCTGTCATTTCTCAGCACAATAACAACAGAGAGGGAGAGAGGGGCTTTATGGGTAATTGACTCCCCCTTTTTTTTTCCTCTGGTGAGCTCAGAGCCGGCGCTACATTACTCCTGAGCTGACGGCGCTGTGGCGTCAGCAGACAGACGCTGTAATCACGATGAGAAACAGCAGAAATGAGCGACTGTGTGCAGGAGAGAGCAGCAGCAGTGTGTGAATACATTAGCCTACTTCTATAATCCTGACGCCGCTTCACCACAATGCTCAGATTATTTGGCTTAAGCGTGCTGAGATTTGGGGGGCAGAGCTGAAAAGAGAGCAGATTTGATCTGGACTAAATTTGGACCATCTGGCCAAACCAGCCAAGCCGGGCCAGGTCCCGCACAGCTCCACAGCACGGTGGATCGGATCAGAACAACGAGAAGTCTGTTTCTGCTGATCAAACTCCTATTTGGTCCAAGTGTTGGAGGCAGAGGACCAAGTTCTGGAGCTGATGTACGTGATACGTATCGCTATCGGGATGTGAGGCGGGACATCGTGATGTCATCAGTGATGTCATCAGTGATGTCATCTGCTTTTAAAGGCTCATTTTCAGAAAATCAGAGCCGTAAATACTCATCTGCATGACATCGTCACAGTATGGATATGGAGGTTTTTGATTTTGTAGCTCAGTCTGAGTGTTTGTGAAGAGCGTCAGAATATATGTTGTATATATGTTGTATCGCAGTATGTCGGGTCATCCCGCCCTGCTCACCCGGACCTGCAGCTCATCATGTCACTGATTGATTTTTGGTGTAAATGTGTCCTGAACACCACAGAAACTCTAATAAACACTCCACTGGATGCATCCGCGCTGCGCTGAGGAGTTCCTGCCATAATCTCATAATGTCACGTGACTGCAGGTAAAGCACGAGTTCTAAACACAGCAGACGGATGAGAAGAGCTTCTGTCCGTCTCTTGTTCCAGATGTTTGTGCAGGTGTCAACACGGAGGGTTTGTCTTGGAAATTAACCGGATGTTATGTTGTTGTTTCACTTTGTGACTTCCTGTCTGCTCGGCAGGGCCCTGCAGGAGCAGCCCGGGCCGCTCCTGCAGGGCCCGGGCTGCTCCTGCAGGGCCCGGGCGGCTCCTGCAGGGCCCGGGCCGCTCCTGCAGGGCCCGGGCGGCCCCGGCAGGGCCCGGACTGCTCCGGCAGGGCCCAGGCCGCTCCGGCAGGGCCCGGACTGCTCCGGCAGGGCCCAGGCCGCTCCGGCAGGGCCCGGACCGCCCGGGCCGCTCCGGCAGGGCCCGGGCCGCTCCGGCAGGGCCCGGGTGGCCCCGGCAGGGCCCTGCCGGAGCGGCCCGGGCCCTGCCGGGGCCACCCGGGCCCTGCAGGAGCGGCCCGGGCCCGGGCGGCCCCGGCAGGGCCCGGACCGCTCCGGCAGGGCCCGGGCCGCTCCGGCAGGGCCCGGCAGTTCTGCCAGATTCCAGAGCAGATACGCAACACAGCTGAGAGTGAAATCTCTCAGAACCAAACTGGTATCTGGGTGAATCTGGCCTCAGGGTTAGAGTTAGGGAAAAGCAGGTGGAAGAAGCTTCAGGTACTTCAGGTTGTACCGTTTTCTGTCTTTGTGACACTCAGCTGGTTTTTCATCGGCTTCAGGAAATTCACATTTGTGTGTTTTGTCATGTGCTACATGTGAACATGTGACATTCTCGTGTCCAGAACAAATGTCTCCTAAGGGAGACGATAAAAACAACAATAACATCATAAAAGTGATTCCTTTAACAACAACATGAGCTGAAGAAAGCTTCACTGTCACTGGATGTGTCACGATTATTTCTGTATGTTTTGTCTCTGCAGAATGCGAAGTTTGTTGTCCGTGACGCTGCTGCTGCTCCTCGCCGTGACGCTCGCCGCCGAGGCCAGCAGGAAGGCCAAAAATCACAAAGGTGAGATCTTAAATTCAACTGACATCAGCTTCTTCCTGAGTGTGACCGCGGTCCCTGAAGGCATCACTTCCTTTGTGATCTAAAGTTTGGGATGAAGGTTCAGATCTAAAGTTGAGAGTTTCCCTACAGACTGATGACACTGTGCAGCCCACGCATTAGAAAACATTATGAACGTAATTATGATTTTATAACATTAATGTGCAATTTCCCCAAAACATCAAATTTGATTTTCAATGATATTTAAACGTTCCGTGTAATTCTTTGACATAAGTTGTAAAACATCATTGAGTGTGGTCATGTTGAGGACAGACTCATTCAGCCAGCATCAGTTCAGTACAGTTTCATCACAGAACGTCTTCAGCAGGCTGCTGGACCAATCAGGTCCCACCAGAACCGGACCAGTCAAAACCATCCACACAACATTCAACCATTTCTAAAACATCGTTTAATCAAAAACATTCATATCAATCAAAAGTGCATGTTCACAATAAAAATAGTCAAATGATATAAATGTAATGATGTAAAACGTCACGTCGTCTCGTGTTTGTCTGCGAACAGAACGAGACGTAGAATCAGACAAAAAGTGACGCGTCAACAAATCAGTAAAGAAAAACCACAAGATGAACTTCTACTTTTAAGTAAATGCAGTTTGTTCCGACACTGAAACCACCAATCAATAAAAAGTCTCATTTAAAAGACTTTACTCCATTTAATGCACCAAAAATGATTCGAAAAGTAAATGTATGCTTGAAATAGATAGATAGACATATATATAGATATACTTATATATATATACAGTGCACAGTATACTATAAACAATAATAATATATACAACAAAACAGTAGAGTGATCAGAGTTCTCTCTGTCAAGAGGAAAGAGAGTTTATTACTTTATTTTATTAATCAGTAGAAATGTGACCTGACTGTATTTCTATGTTTTCCATTATCGATTTTTAAGGTAATTAAAAGTATTTGTTTTATTTGTTTTATTTTTCTTTTGCAAGACAACATAAACATGTAGGTAAGTAAGTGAATTAAAAAATATCAAATACAATCAAATTAAAACAGAAATAATAAATGTGACATTTTAAAGTGATTTTTAATGTCTACATGTACTTTTGATATTTCTGGTGAATTTAAACTAACGTCAGCTCTCAGAGACTCACGCTGATGACGAGTAAAGATTCACATAGTTTGCAGTTCCTGACGACGGAGCAGGTTCATGGTGCTGACAGAGCTGTGGTTCTGGTTCTGGTCCTGCAGGTGGTAAACATGATAAAACCCGGCCGGCCTCAGACTGCCCCCCCGCGGACACTCAGTACGGGAAGTGTGTCCCCGAGCACGGAGACTGTGGAGACGGCCTGAGAGACGCAACCTGCAAGGACCACACCGACAAGATCCACTGCAAGATCCCCTGCAACTGGAAGAAGGACATCAGTGAGTCCAGCACACACCTGCACACACCTGATACACACCTACACACACCTGATACACACCTACACACACCTGATACACACCTACACACACCTGATACACACCTGACACACACCTACACACACCTGATACACACCTGATACACACCTGACACACACCTGATACACACCTGACACACACCTACACACACCTGCACACACCTACACACACCTACACACACCTGATACACACCTGATACACACCTGATACACACCTACACACACCTACACACACCTACACACACCTGATACACATCTGATACACACCTGATACACACCTGCACACACCTACACACACCTGATACACATCTGACACACACCTGCACACACCTGATACACACCTACACACACCAGATACACACCTACACACACCTGATACACACCTACACACACCTACACACACCTACACACACCTGATACACATCTGACACACACCTGCACACACCTGATACACACCTACACACACCAGATACACACCTACACACACCTACACACACCTGATACACACCTACACACACCTACACACACCTACACACACCTGACACACACCTGATACACACCTGACACACACCTGATACACACCTGATACACACCTGATACACACCTACACACACCTGCACACACCTACACACACCTGATACACACCTGATACACACCTACACACACCTGATACACATCTGATACACACCTGATACACACCTGCACACACCTACACACACCTGATACACACCTGATACACATCTGATACACACCTGATACACACCTGATACACACCTGCACACACCTACACACACCTGATACACACCTGCACACACCTACACACACCTACACACACCTGATACACATCTGACACACACCTGCACACACCTGATACACACCTACACACACCAGATACACACCTACACACACCTACACACACCTGATACACACCTACACACACCTACACACCTACACACACCTGATACACACCTGATACACACCTACACACACCTGATACACACCTGATACACACCTACACACACCTGATACACACCTGATACACATGTGATATACACCTGATATACACCTGATACACACCTACACACACCTGACACATACCTACACACACCTGATACACACCTACACACACCTGATATACACCTGATACACACCTACACACACCTGACACATACCTACACACACCTGATACACACCTACACACACCTGATACACACCTGATACACATCTGATATACACCTGATATACACCTGATACACATCTGATATACACCTGATATACACCTGATACACATCTGATACACCTGATATACACCTGATACACATCTGATATACACCTGATATACACCTGATACACATCTGATATACACCTGATATACACCTGATACACATCTGATATACACCTGATATACACCTGATACACATCTGATATACACCTGATACACACCTAATACACATCTGATATACACCTGATATACACCTGATACACATCTGATATACACCTGATATACACCTGATACACATCTGATATTACACCTGATACTACACCTACTACACATCCTGATTACACCTGATACCACCTACACAAACCTGATACACACACCTACACACACCCTGATATACACCTGATACACATCTGATATACCACCTTGATATACACCTGATACACATCTGATATACACCTGATATACACCTGATACACATCTGATATACACCTGATATACACCTGATACACATCTGATATACACCTGATACACACCTACACACACCTGATACACACACCTACACACACCTGATATACACCTGATATCAGTGGTGTGCGCAGACTTTTTGAAGGGCAGGGCGAAAGAAGGGCACTTTAGCGCACGTTTATGCTCCCACGAGGGCACTTTATCATGTTTTAACCAGCCAAGGGGGCAGTTTAGTGTGCGTTTTCCAACAATTGGGCCACAACAATCGCCCCAATCGCTCCATCAGCTCGTCTGCTGTGATCAGTCTGCAGCAGAGAACACGTCACTAACTGATCTCAGACCAGATTTAGAGTCTGTGTTTCCTCCTCACTGAGGTGATGTAGCAGCAGCCTCTAGTGGCCATCACAGGAACTGCACGTTAAAGCACTGCAGGATCATCTTAAGCCTTCAGTTGTTATTGATGATGTTTTTCACCATTGTCACTTTAAAGCTCCTGGTTTGTGTTGATGCAGTTAATTATGAATTAAGTAACTGACATTGTGTGATTTTACCTCTAAACACATTGTGTGTTTCCTTTCAGGCGACTGCAAGTATAAGTTCGGCCCGTGGGGATCCTGCGACGCCGCCAGCAACACCAAGAGCCGGTCAGGAACCCTGAAGAGGGCGCTGTTCAACGCAGACTGCCAAGCCACCGTCAAGGTGTCCAAACCCTGTTCCCCCAAAGTCAAGAAAGCCAAAGGTGAGACCTGACTGGTACCGGTACCAGCACCGCAGCACCACAGCACCACAGCATCACAGCATCACAGCACAGAAATACTCAAGTAAAACATTCTATTAAAACTCAGATTAATTATTTAATGAACCTTCATATTTCTCTTTCCTTCTCCAGGGGACAAGAAGTCAAACTGACGGATGAAAAGAGACGCAGAAGACGGAAAGATTCATTTCTCTTTCTCCAGCTGAACAATCGTCTTCCTCCTTCATCAAACTCAAACAACCGAGAGACTCCTCCAGAACACACCAACACCTTTCACTGTTGGCCTCCTTTGACTTTTATTCTTGTTTTACTGATTCTGATTTGAAGTTCTTGTGTTTATTTGGATTAAAGTATGTGGAAAGCTTTTCCAGAATCCTCCTACTAGATGATAATGAATAATTCTGTCCTCATAGATGATAGTTTGTATTAACAGTTATTTCAAATAGTCCTAAAAGCTTTTTAAGTAGCTGAAGTTCAATTAACATCCAAGAAATGTTCTGATCCGCTCTGGAAACGTGTCGTTGCTCCGGGATGTCAGAGTTCTGTTTCAGAGTCTCCTTTAAAATTTGTAATAATTTGTAAAGGCTTGGATGGATCTGTAAAGGCACAGTCCTCTATGAAATCTATTTTTGAACTATAGATTATTGACGTTGCAAGATGAGACTTGTATAAATGAACAAATTAAATACTGTACATTGTTTTGGTGAAGAGTTTGTTCTGGTCATTAATGTCACACTGACACAAACACACGATGACGTCTGCTGAAGTTTCCTCCGTCTCTCCCACATCGTCTCGCTCAACGTGTCGCCATCATGGCCGCCGCCTCAACACAGACAGAAAACACACGTGATCATATGAACAGCTGCAGTTCTGTTTCAGTGAGTGTTAAACGAGACACACAATCCTGAAGACAGAAAACACGACGGACCTTTAATCTGTTGGAGGAGATCTGGTCTAAATGACTTTCTGTTTTTGATTTGGTGATGATTTTTTCCATCTGTCAAATTGCACCTTCATGCTTTATTTTCATTGTGGATGAAAAAAAAAGTGTATTAATCTGCATGAAGTCACAAACACCAGAGAGAAATCATTTGGATCAGACCTTTTCTTTTTTTTATTTCTCACTTGCCCCTCCAGGCTTCCGTAGGTAACAGAATGTGTGGCTGACACGTGTTTACTGTAAACTTGTGTGTTCACGTGGCTGTAAATATTAATATTTCTACACAAGGTCTTTAAATCTGATAAAGATCAGGCAAGACAGCCATCTGTAACTACATCACTGACATCAAGAAGGCACTGGAAGCAGGAAACAGGAAGCAGGAAACAGGAAACAGGAAGCAGGAAACAGGAAACAGGAAACAGGAAGCAGGAAACAGGAAACAGGAAACAGCACCAGTTAAAGTAAATAGGAGAGAGAAAGAGAGAGAGAGACAGTGTGTATCAGGGGTGTTCTAATACTACAATATTCACGGTAGATGTCATATTTAAAAAATAATATTTACATTGTTTTCATAGCACACGTTATTATATTATAGAGGATTATATCCTCTGAATAATCCAGGAGGACTGAGGAGTGAGTGGGCCAGTTTCTCTCCACCTGAGACACAACACACAAAGTTTACTCGGGGAGGATTTAGTCATTTTGGGCCTGAGACAGACACAGAGCTCGTTAGCTGTTAGCTGTTAGCTGTTAGCACCGCTAGTGCTTCTTACTGCTCTGCACTGATGATGTCATCACTAATGGCCGCCGTGAAGAAGCTCGTCATGTTTGGTAGCTGAGCCCATAGACATAATATACGTAGACGCCTCATGGCGTGCTGGAACGTAATCCCGCGTCGCCGCCATCTTGGTTGGGTCTCCTCACTGTATGCTAGCACCAGAGTCAATCAGAACCAACGGAGAGCGAGCAACTATGCCCGTATTTTGTGCAGTTTACGGTTGCAATAACCGGCGCAGTATTGTTACCTGATCGCGGGGGATTACCTTTCACAAGTAAGATTAAAAATTTTTTTAAAAATTCTATAATTTTTGTGACAGCGCCCTGTATCATAACTACATCTCTGCTGTTTGTAACCGTGTGAAAATCCAGTAAAAATTTGGGGAGTTATGATTATTGTAGTTGTGGATAAACCTTCCTCAGTAGAGATAAATGCAGGGGGGGGGGCATTGGGGACCCATCCAAGATGGCGGCCGCGCTGATACGTCAGCTCCAATAGGCCGCGTCCGTCTATGAGGCGTCTACGTATATCATGTCTATGTTTGTACAGCACGCCAACAGTTTGTTCTGACTTCCTGAAGTGTTTGTGCACATGTGCAGTAAGATGGAATAGTCCAATGTAGCAGCACTGAGGGTTAGGGTTTGTTTTTTTAAAAACATAATAAAGGATCAAAAAGTAGAATGAAACTTAGTTAAGCAGAAGTCTGATGGAGATCTTTTGTTTGGGCGGAGGACTGATGGTCGCTCCCCTCGGTTCTATAGATTCTCTGCACCGTCTCCACTGCTCCTACACAAACTGTACCAGACTCCATTAACAAATGAAGTGATTTAAGAGTTGTTGAGTTAAAACAAACTTTACAACCGTTGTGAAACTGTCTGACACATTCTGAACCAGTCGGCCCTTTCACACAGAGAAGCCGCATTATCGCAGCGGTTCGCCAATGCTCCGCCATTGTTTATTCACACAGAACCGAGCAGGTCCAGCGTGAAGACGAACTGCTGTGTGATTCACACAGAAAGCGGCACGTCATGGTGATGACGTCGGTGTGTTTTAAGGTGTTTCCCAGGTGTCCTCCTGTCAATCTAAACCCGCAGACGGTTCATATGGATGCTGTTATGATGTGTAGTGATGGAGGTCCTGACCCACCAAACATCCTGGAAAGTGACCAAGTTACATTTTTCTCTCTAAATGAAATAATTACATCATCACCATCAGTAAACTGGACGCTGTCTGACTCTGTCACTGTGGACGAGGCTGTTCTCTGGAGGGCTGACGGTCACCATGACAACAGTAACTACAACAACACAAACACGTGGTGATGTGTGGAGTGTGTAACCCAGGATCCCCATCCAGGCAGTGTGAGAGGAGCTACAGGCTCCTTCTGGTAAATTCAGCATTAAATCTTTCAGCTGAAGTTGTTTGTCTCCGTTTGTGGCAGCATGTCTGTACCAGCCTGTCTGCTTCTGTGTCTAAAGTGCTAAAGTCTTACCTGCCAACATTGATCAGCTGTTTGAACACACTGTTTACACTGATGTCACCTTTTACACTCCATTTATGAAAGAAGAAACATGTTATTGATCTAAACATGTCACATGTTACAAAGACACTAAACAGGAACAATATAGGCTACTTCTTTGTCCCCGTGGAGAAAGTCCCCAGACCCCCTTAACAAATGTGTCAGTTTAGTGAGTTGTTGAGTTGGAGACACTTTATAAACTCTGTGAAACTCTGTCTCTGACTCATTCTGCATTATTTGGACCTTCTTGTTCATTCAGCAAATGTTCTACATGAACTTCTTTCTGTCTTCTTGTAGCTTTAAACCCTGTGAAAGCTGTGCGGTAAACTGAAGAGAACCACACTGAGAAAAGTCTGATCCTCATTGTATGTTTTGGTTCTGGATCAGTTCTGGGTCAGTTCTGGATCAGTTCAGCAGCTGCAGTATGATGTTTTGTTCGACACTGATTTGACGTCAGCTGAGCGGCGCGTCATCGCGGCCTCCTGCTGCAGCGTAGGAGGCTGCAGAAGGTTTTTCTGAAGGTGACGTTGCACAGAGCGTAGCAGCCGGGGTTGATGGCGCTGTTGATGTAACAGAGCCAGTACCCTGTGGTCCACAGGACGCTGGGGATGCAGAAGTGACAGAAGGCAGCGATGACAGCCAGGACGTTGTACGGCGTCCAGGTGAGGATGAAGGCCAGGAGGATGGCCAGGATGGTCTTGGTCACCCTCCTCTCCCTCGCCATCACCCGCCGCCTCCGTCTCTCCTGAGACTTGTAGCTGGGACAGGTGGTGAACGCTGCCGAGGCCGTCCTGTGGAGGTCGGTGTTGGACGAGGAGTCATTTTCAATCTTGTTGTAGTCGGGGTTCCTGGGATGGCGTGCAGCGGCCCGCGGGTGGCACTGCTGGGGGGCCAGACAGGCGTCTGTCGGCTCCGACGTGTCGACGGGACTTCTGGACACTTTCTGGTTCCTTCTGGGCTTCGGCGTGCTGGAATCTGATTGGTTCAGGGACACATCTGATCCCGGGTCACTAGTCACCCAGCTCCGTCGTTTCAAGAGGAAGTCTTTAATGGAAGGACTGGACGTCCTGAGCGTGCCTCGCTCTGACCTGAGCGCGCTCATTCGACTGCGGCTGGCGGCGGACAGGCGGCTGTACAGGCCAATCATTACGAGCGCCGGCAGGTAGAAAGAAGGAAGCGTCGTTCCCAAAGTGACGGCCGGGCTGGCGAGGAGCTGGGTGTAACACTTCCCATTGGGGACAACACGTCTGCCGCCGAGCGTCTGCCAGCAGAGGATGGCGGGGGCCCAGAGGACGAAGGACAGCAGCCAGGCGCCTCCGATCATCAGACCGGCCATCCTGCCCGTCCGCCGCGCCGGGTAGCTGAGCGGCCACGTCATGCAGAGGTAACGATCCAGACTGATGATCAGCAGGTTCATGACGGAGGCGCTGCTCACCACGTGGTCCACGACGAGCCACATGTCACAGACCGCGGCCCCCAGGGGCCAACGGCCCCACAGCAGGTAGAGCGTGGACAGGTTCATGGAGAACAGGCCCACAATCAGGTCGGCCGCCGCCAGGCTCAACAGGAAGTAGTTGTTGACGGTCCGCAGGTGACGGTTCACCTTGATGGACAGGATCACCAGCGTGTTGCCGACCACGGTGACGAGGCTGAGGGAGGTGGTTACCATGACGATGAGGACCAGCTGAGCAGTGCTGTAGGGACATTCTGCCCCGACCGCAGGCTGACAGGAGGCGTTGACGCAGAGGCGGAGCCTGATGGAGGCGTTGAGGTCAGGCTCAGGTCTCATGTTTCCTGAACACACACACACACACACACACACACACACACACCATCATAAATTAACTCTGGTGATCGATTTTCAAAGTCAGATATAAAGTGTTTTCTGTACAGGAATCAGATTTATGCTGAACATGTTTGAGCATGATAATCTTTCAGTGACTTAAATTGTTTGTCTCTCGTCTCTCTGAGCCTCCATAGAACCTCGAGCTCCCTCAATTAAGAGACTTCTTTTCTCTCTTGGACGACCAAAACTGTGATCAATCTATCACGGTCCAAATTAATTTACATGAACTGGAAAAATCTCATGTCATTTTAGATCAATAACAACAAAAAAAGCAAATTTCTTTTTAACCCAATCATAAACTGATGATCAGCTGAACAGATCAGATCCTGTGAGAGAAGAGACGGTCCTGAACAGAATTCAGTCCAACATACCTGCTGGTGGTGGACCGGTTGGACCGGTTGGTGGTGGACCGGTTGGTGTTGGACCGGTTGCTGTTGGACCGGTTGGTGGTGGACCGGTTGGTGTTGGCTCTGCTGTCTGTGCTCACATCACCTCCTCGGCAGCGTCTCCTCCGTCAGGCGGCAGCAGCAGTTATTATGAGGCGGAGGAATCCCTCACTCGTCATCAGCAGGCTGGAGGCTCCGCCCACGTCTCCTCACATCAGACTGCTTCATTTACACTGACGCCAATAAAAGACTGAACACCGTCTGAAGCTCTGACTGTTTCTCTGCACGTTAACTTCATCAGCAGAGGAGGAGTTCTTCAGATCCGGTTCTTCAGTTAGAGTGCTGAAACCAACCACAGCGTTCAAATACTCTGTTACAACTGACCTGCGTGTCGTATAAAGACTGACGCCCAAAAATCAGAAATGATTTAAGAAACAAAGAAATGTCTCCTTAATTAAATGCATCAAAAAGGAACAAATCAGTTTTATTATAAGGGCCACACACACAAACACACACACACACACAGACACACACAGACACACAGACAGACACACACACACACACACACACACACAGACAGACACACACACACACACACACACACACACAGACACACACACACACACACACGGGATAAATGTAATCATGAATTAATTTAGAAAATACAATTTATGTTTATTCTATCAGCTCAATGAAAACAATACAGAAATAAAATGAACTTAAAAGTTTGGTTATTAAATAAATATTTTAATATTTATGTACATTTCAATTTAAACTTTACATTTTATTCATTAGTTGATTTTTTGTGTTGATGTTCGGTCTTGATTTTTAAAATGTATTTTCACTAATACATATAAATGAATACAAGTAAAATAAAACAGAAGCAAACTAAATAAGAAATATCTATTCAGACATTAATTAATGCCTACATTAATTGTAGTATAATTTTGGTGCGTTTCATTATTTATTGAGCCGTTGATTTATTTAGTTTGTCAGTTGAAACGTCAAACGAGACAGAAAACAGATTTCTGTTCATTCATTAACTGTTCGCTCATCGTTTCAGCTGTTCTTTTATTAACTGTCATCACAAAACATATTTGAACTTTTATGTTTCATGTGTAAAGTAACTGTAACTAGAGCGCTGTAGTGGAGTAGAAGAGTAACGTACAGTACTTGAGTAAATGTACTCGGATACATTACACCACTGAAGTCTGACATCACTCGCCGCCTGAAGTGACCTTTAATGAGGAGAGAGCGTGGAAGGTTTTCAGATCCTGTTCCTGAGTGTTGTGAAGGCGAGTAAACGCAGTAACTGAAGAGTTACGGCTTCGGTCCGACCAGAACCCGTTCAGAACACTGTGCATACAAACGACTGAAGTGTTTGGACGTCTCGTCTCCGACTGTTTTAAATAGACCGTAAACGCAACGTTCAGCAGATGTCCCAGAAACATCCAGAGTGTAAACAGACGGAACCAACAGAACCGTGGAGGGACAAGAAGTATCCGGATACTTCAGTGAAAGTACCACCAGCAGAAACGTCATGGTGTTCTGTGTTGGTAGCCCGGCTGTCCTGTCAGAACAGGTATTTGAGTTTTGGTCGTAGCTCATTTTAAAGCTGCAGTATGCAGGAATCAGCCACCTGTTGCCGTCACACTCCCGACAGCCTGTGCTACATCCTGACATCACGACAACATTTCCTGTTTTTATTTAGGGTGTTAAACTATGGAGGGAAAACTTCAGCTTTCAGCTGCGGGCCAGAGAAACGTGGTTCGGTTCTTCCTGTCTCACGCTGTCACTGTGTGGTGGCTTGTCAGCAGGATTACACAAAAACCACTGAACAGATTTCCATCAAACCCAGAACAGACCCCATCAAGGAAGGAGGAAGTAGCGAATTAGGAAAAGTGAGTGAGGAAGTCTGACTACCTGGTAAGTCATGGAAGTATGTCTGAGCACAGCGTAGCTCTGAGGGATCTGAACTCCATCCAGGGAACCAACATTAGAATAGTTGACAGACCTGCAGCATCACCAGCTCAGGCTTCTTACGAGGCCACATGTTGTTATTTATTGTGTCAGATCAGAGAAATCTTTGTTTTGGGTTCAAACTGACGTGTGAGACAGAATCAGTCGGTGAACGTCTACCTGTTAACACACCTGTTGAGAAGCTGCCCCTCAGTGGGGACGATGGACGGGCAGAGACCTGGACCCGGTCGGCCTCAGAGACCTGGACCCAGGTCGGCCTCAGAGACCTGGACCCAGGTCGGCCTCAGAGACCTGGACCCAGGTCGGCCTCAGAGACCTGGACCCGGTCGGCCTCAGAGACCTGGACCCCGGTCGGCCTCAGAGACCTGGACCCCGGTCGGCCTCAGAGACCTGGACCCGGTCGGCCTCAGAGACCTGGACCCGGTCGGCCTCAGAGACCTGGACCCGGGTCGGCCTCAGAGACCTGGACCCGGTCGGCCTCAGAGACCTGGACCCAGGTCGGCCTCAGAGACCTGGACCCAGGTCGGCCTCAGAGACCTGGACCCAGGTCGGCCTCAGAGACCTGGACCCGGTCGGCCTCAGAGAAACTGAAACTCACAGCTGAGCGCCACGAGGGGAATATTCTTTGTGTTATCGTGGCGGAGGTATGCGCTCTACTGAGTACCATTCTAGTTGTACCTGCATCCTTTCATATCTCATCTATTTTCAATGACAGTTTGAACAGCCAAAGAACTAAAACTCAGTTGTGCCTGATAAATTATTTATTAGCTATCGATCTAAACGTCTACCTGAGTGTTTGTACATCACTGTCAGCTGAGAGGAGCTCCGACAAACAGGAGAGAAAACATCTGGTGAACATCTGGAGCTCAACATCTGAATATTTTACCAGCTTCAAAGCAAAAATGTCAGAAATTTTCCACTTTCAGTTTGAACACATCATCATCATCTGAACAGAAACAGCCGATCAGCGTCACTGAAGAATCTTCAACAACTTCATCCGATCACAGAAAAACTCTCAAAGCTCTTTAATTACATCACGTCTAAAAGTCAAAGCAAAGAATCGAGCTGTACAAACTCCACAGTCGGATGTAGCAGAGGGATCAGGTGACACTTGTACCTTTGTTATTGACCAGTTGCATTGTTGAATACGGTGCTCAGTTCGTCATTCACAGGAGAGGAGGGGCAGAAATCCCCCGACAACACACACAGAACAGACACGACATCACCCAAACCACTTGTTTTAAAATGTTCATTGATCAAGTAAAGCCAGGAGGAGCATTCAGATCACTTTGTCACCTGCTGTGGTTTCTCTCACATGCAGCCGCTGGAAACGAGATCCCTGATCTCACCTGGACTAACCTGCACACAATAAAGGTTCAGTACAAAATACAAAGTAAACAGCTCCAGTCACACAGTGTCTCTGCACAGCTCCATCACCAGCGCCACCTTCATAGGTCCGTTACCCCCCCCACTGTACACGACTTTAACACCATCAGTACATCAACCTTTACACAGCTCTCTCTCTCTGTGTGTGTGTGTGTGTGTGTGTGTGTGTGTGTGTGTGTGTGTGTGTGTTTTGAAGCACATGTGGAATAACAATTAAAAACAAAGTAAAAGCAGCAGAGCGTTGGCAGCTGTACAGTCTCACACAGGCTGGAAAGGAAAAGTAGCACTTGATCAAAAAAATTCAAGTTTTCTTCTGCAAGAGGTTGAAGTGAGGGGGGAGGGGGGAGGAGGGGGGAGGAGGGGGGAGAGTCTGCACACACCAATCAGACTGTTTCCACTGCAGGAACTTAACGAGATGTAACTTCACTTGTGGTCTCCGGTGCTGGTTCTGTTCGGGAGCCATGAAGTTCTGATCAGACGGCTTTGATTCTGGTTCCCGGTGACGTCCAGGTGAAACCACCAGGACTGAGCTTTTTATCATGTTTGACATCAAGTGTTCAGGAATGATTTCCTCGCTCAACAAATCCTCCCTGAACGAGGCCCGATGAGACTCGGAGGAGACGGGAAACATTCGGACCGGCTGCAGACGGACTTCTGATCGGGCCACGCACAGGAGAATCACAGAGGACTGAAACTGCCAAACGCAGAAATAAATCCATGGTAGAATAAACAAATGATTCATTTATCTAATGTGACAAAACTTGATATTTGTTTTACTTCTGTAAATATTAATCTTTGTAATACTCATTTATTTAATTTGCCATTTTATTAATTAATGTATCCATATTTTACTTCTGTATTTATCTGTTTCTTTACCCTTCGCATTTTGCACAATACATAAATACGTTCATAAATTCAGACAATAAAATGGTTAAACAAATCAAAATAAATAGAAGCAAATTATAACAAAAGATCAATTTGTCACATTTAAAGTTCTTTGTTTATTAGCATATGATTTAATAATTGATATATTTTTGTGTTTGATTTTGTCAGCTCCTCCTCCTGCCTGACAGGACTCGTGTCATTAGTGACTCTTTCTACCATTAGTGTAATAATAAAGACATAACGAGGCGGCACTGACACACAGCAGAGCTCCGAGCTGAGGCTCAGCAGAGCTCCGAGCTGAGGCTCAGCAGAGCTCCGAGCTGAGGCTCAGCAGAGCTCCGAGCTGAGGCTCAGCAGAGCTCCGAGCTGAGGCACAGCAGAGCTCCGAGCTGAGGCTCAGCAGAGCTCCGAGCTGAGACATGGAAACAGAGTTCATATACGTAACATAGATCACAGCTACGTCAGAGTCCAGGACCAGGAGTCTCCGTCCTGAAGGACTCGGGCGGAGCTGTTCTGGAGTCAGCTTCATGTCGTCTCGTACTGCTCCACCCAGGTGAGCGCTCGCTGAGGGCGGGGCTCCACGCAGGTGAGCGCTCGCTGAGGGCGGGGCTCCACTCTTTACAGGTACGAACACGGAGCTGGACAGACGAGTGAACACAGCTCACCTGTGACGACGATCAGCTGTCAGCAGCAGTCTGAATCTCTTCAGCTGTGTTTTACTGTTTCAGCCGTTCAGTCACTGAGAACACAACATTACCTGATTTTACTGCTTCATAATAAAAGCTTTTAAATAACTAGATAAAGGAGACTTTTATTGTGAAGAACATGCAGGATATTTAACGTGTTTGTAACAGCAGCGCTTACTTAGCAGCGATTCTTCAACAACAGCAGGGAGGAGTGTTTACAGCCGCTCAACACCACGTGCCATCGCTTAGAGACACACCTTCAGGCAGGTAGCTCTGTTGTCATGGAAACGCAAATCCATGGGCTGACATCACGAGTCACACCGAGTCAACCGGGCCAGAACATGTGTCTGAAAGGCCCACGAGAACCCAGACCCTCTGGGTCAGGTATCAGTTCCTGCAGTGGAAAAAACACACACACACACACGCACACATGAACACATCTTAGCACCAAACACACAATAGTGCAACCGGGTCAGGTGGGTTTTTAGAGGGGTGGGGGGGTTTAGAGGAGGGCTTGATGACCCCCCCCCCCCCCCATAAAAAAAACAGGAAGTTGTTCCTCTCTTCTTCAGCCTTTAAAAATAAAAGAATGATGTTTGTTTGATGAACTGCAGCATTACTGACAGACATGCAGTAGATTCAGTTCAGTCTCAGAGTCCGTTCAGTCATGATTGATTCTCCTGGTGGGGGGGGGGGGCGGGGGCGGGGTGGGTGCAGTAACATCCTCCATCACCTGCAGGAGTCCAGCTTCTGACTCCACGTCTCGTTTCAAACATCATAATTACACGCGGTACAAAAACAGGCTTCAAAATAAAGTAGTGCTGAATTCACTTTTTAAACACTTCAATCACACACGACTCCACATCAAGTTTCAACATCACATGGCACCGAATGCAGCACGTTGGAGCAAATGTGTGTGTGCGACAGTGAAACCTCCCCCCCTCAGACATGGCACTTTGACAAACAGGAACCTTGTCTTCCATTATGCGGACACCGAGAGAGAGATGGGTGGAGAGGAGCGCAGCGCCAACTGGCCTCCGTTCAAGTAGAAGCCCTTTCTGACGAGGAATGATCGCGGTTCAGCTTCAGTCCAGTTTGTGTAAGTGCGGAGGAAGTGCACGCCGTTCTCGGGTGAGGAGGGGTGAGGTGGGCTTCTGGTGTCCCTTCTTGTCCAGCCGGGAGATCCTGTGCAGAGTCAAAGCAGCACCCAATTCTTTGTGAGATAAGGCTTTGAGGAGCGCCCTCCGCCGGACCCATCGGCCAACGCTCTGCTTCTCTCGGCCAATGGGAGGACTACCTGCTATATGGGTCGCCGGGGTAACCGTTGGGGGGGGCAATCCCTCCACCGCCACCGGGGAGGGGGCTGACGGAGGACGAGGAGGACGAGGAGGAAGAGGGGGAAGACAACAGCAGGGAGGAAGAAGAGGGACCCGGCAGGGAGTCGTCGTCTGTTCGGCCCCCATCAAACACGTCGTCCATGTCCACGGCCAGAGAGAGGCCGGAGGGCTGGGGGCCCGACAGCACCTGGGGGCCCCACATGGGAGCCAGCTGTTCGGATGAAGCCTGCAGGGGGCCGTAGGTTTGGGGCTGGGTGATGAGGAGAGGACCTGATGTGGAGGGGGCCGAGTCCGCTGCGGGCCGAGAGGCCCCGGCGCCGGTCTGGGAGCCGCGGTGGATGCGATGACTGACGATGATGTTGTTTCCGAAGCCGCCCATGGAGGCCATGGTGGTGCTCTGCTCCCGCTGCACCACCGCCGTCATCCCGCCTTCAGCGATCAGCCGGCGGATTCGTGCCAGAGCGTCTTCACCTGAGCCGAACTCCGGAGACTCACCTGCACCAACGAGAGCAACGACACGCCACATCAACATCTGACAGCCAGTCACATTTAAACCTTCAGTGTCTCTGGACTCCAGAGTCTGGAGGAGTGAAGAGACAGAAACACATGAAGAATAAACTAAACTACAGACTGCTCCTTTAATGTCATATTAGTTAAAGGAGCAGTCTGTAGTTCAAAGGTGAGAAATGTTAATGAGCAGAGAAAGATCTTCATTGGCTGATTTTAAATAATCAAACTGAACTGAATAAAACACAAACATTGTATAAACAGTTCATACTGTGTAACTGTGTTTATATGTGGCGGACCCCGCCACCTCTCCAGCTTCTTGGACCTTATTTTCCTTCGAGAGCAGCTCGTTTATTCACTGATTACCTCATTAATATTGTAAACCAGTTTTAATTTCTTGCATCACAAACTTCTCCTTTAAGTGCAGCAAAACTTATAAAACCTTAATATATTTTTGCATTAATTATAAAAATATATAAAAAGTGAAAAATAGATTTCAGTTTTAATTTTCTTTTCAATTCATTTTGTTACTTCGGTATTAATTTCACTATTTATTTATTTTTCCATTTTATTTATTCATTTTTAGGTTTTCATGTATTTATATATTTGTTTTGAATTGTTGTTACATTTCAATACATTTATTTAAAAATAAATGAGTTAAATAGTGAATCCATACAAAGTAAATAAATAGAATCTGGTCTACAGGTCCATCAGGGACTCTGTCAGTTGAAGCTTCACAGAAAAATAAACTTGACCCAGGAGAACCTCCACCAGAACAAACAGACTTAATACAGGTGGGTCAGTACCAGCGCTGGCTGTGGATGTGTTGGCCTCTGCTGAAGCTTCAGCCTGGCTGCCGTCCTGAGCTCTGCTGGTCTGAGACGCCTCCGGCTGCCCCGCAGCTGCTCCACTTGTGGACGGAGTCTCAGGAGGGACATCTGAGGAGAGACGTGAAGATCACACTGAACAAAATTGTGACGACCCTTCAAACAAGTTCAAGTCATGCTGAGTGTTTCATTCTATCCAGACCAAGTCAAACAGTTTTTGTTTTGTCCAAACTCGCATATATTCAATGATCACAGAGAACAATGACCAGCTGCACATCTTTTCATCGACAAAGCTCGAACACAAAATATCATAAAAGTCCATCTTATGAAATGTGACAACAATAAAGGTGCAATTTGTGCGAAAAGCACAGAATTCAAAAGTCGCTCCAGAACTACAAGGGCCAATATAACCACTAACTGCTGCTCACTGTACTCTTTAGTGTAGCTACTAGCTGCTGTTAGAAAGTAGCTCAGTTAGCCGTGGAGCTAAGTGGTCCTATTAGCTGCCTGGGCCTGGACCTCTGATGGTGGTTGGAGTCACCGCGGTCACGAGGCTCAGCAGCAGACAGGGACTGAACTCAGCCTCTGAGAGAGACGGAGGACTCAGTACAGAGGTGATTTACGGTACAGAGGTGGTTTACGGTACAGAGGTGATTTACGGTACAGAGGTGATTTACAGCGGCTCTGACCAGGACTGTGACTCCAGGACAGCGGGGGAGGAGACTGTGGAGACAAACCAGAACTGTTCTGGTGACTGTGACTCAGTTTGTGTCCAGTTTGAAATAAATGAGTCTGACGATGAGTTAACGAGCAGATTAAACTGGTCTGAGTTCAGTCAGAGACACAAACTTGAGTTCAGACGGTGGACGGTTGGGGTCAAAATATTTCCTTTCTTCACATTTATGGGTTAATGTTGTTGACTTATTAGACTCAGCAGTGAACTGGCTGCTTTCACATCTCCAGCTGAAGCTACAGGCTGTCAGACTGTCACCTCTGAGCTACAGAGGGCTGTTAGCAGGCTAGCTGGTTAGCATGCTACCCAGAACAGAGACGCTGTGACAGAATATCAACCCTGTTGTTTCTTCACCCTGTTCATGATGTTAGCTCATTTATGGAAACTCTTAAACTACAGTTGTGGCCACATCTGTAGCACATCAGTCTAGTAACTGCTGGTATAGAGGTTCAGTACTGGGTGCTGGCTGGGAGACGCTGGGCTCTGATAGGTCCCTCTCTGTCTGTGTCTCAGCGTTCTGCAGCTGGATGATGGGTGTCTGGGTTCCTTGTGATGTCACTGAAGGCGCGGGATGTCGAGGCTGAAGACCAATAGCGTTCATCAAACCCATGTCTCTGTCCAGCCTCCAGCCAGAGCGGTTTGGCCTAAAACAACAAAAAGGCACAAAAGGAATGTCAGATTTTAAAAGTTTACACCTTCAGAAATGGATCAGTTAATCCAGGCTCACATGCTGCAATCAGATGATCCAGTTATTCCATCAGACTTTAAATCACTATTGAACTTCATATCTTGCAAATCGAGAGTTTCTCAATAACCTGCATGTTCTCATCTTCAATTATAGCAGGTTTTACACTAACTTGTGGAGTCCATGCCATCATTAAGACAAAAGGTTCTCACCCCGGTCTGTCAGTGCCTCGGGTCCGGCTGGTTCCACTGTTGTTGACTGAGAACAGAGGTTCACTGCTCGACTCTGCAGGGCTCTCACCGTCACTACGATAGAACCTACACACACACACACACACACACACACACACATTAATTCACTTCCATTCAGGAAGTCTTAGAGCAGAGGAGGGCTTCCTTCGTGGAATCACACAGACCACGACCTCATTAGAGCTGTAATTGACCTTCTCCAATTAATGGTCTTCCTGTTCAGCCTGACCATTAGGATAATCACATCAGATCACTTGTCGTTGTGGAGGAGGGGGGAGAGAAGCTCCTGCAGCTCAGAGGAAAACCCGACAAACCACCGGGACCAACATCAGTATTCATTCTACTTAAAGTGCAGCACTTTATGTTTGCGTTGGTGTCGAAGGAAGAGAATCAATCTGAACTGGTTCGTCTTCAGAATGCAGAACAAAAGCCGGTTAATGATGAAGGCTAACAAAGATCTGCAGGTGAGTTTTACACCTGTGACGAGCATCCTCTCTTCCTCCTGATGATATAAAGTCCTCTTGTATTACAGCAGTACAGCTCGATAAAGTAAAGTTCTATATTGATTTCCTGATTAATATTAAATTGCAAGAGGAGGAGCAGACTGGCTGAAGGTTCAGCTTGTATCTCCACAGAATGAAGTTAAAGTCCAATGTGTGGAATCCATTTAATTATCCTTCATTAAAGATGATCTTAGGATTCATAATTACCTCATTTAAAAATGACTGTTTTTCTGTGATGCAGTAAAACGTTGTTTAAGGTAAAATGATTTCCATGTTTTAAGAGTTTCGAGAGTATTTTGACGATGATCAGAATATTATCATGAATCCAAATGATTCTGCACAGGATGACCATGAGGTGGGAGTGGCTACAGTCACAGGTCACCTTAATGAGATTCAGAGATGTCTGATAAACACAGATCCAGACCTCGACCATCAGAGTTACAGCCATCAGCTCCAGCAAGTCTGTGTCTGCAAATAACAATGACCATAATGTACAATATCACCGATGAATGAAGTTAGAGACTCACACAGGCCGGCAGATGACCAGGTCTCCCTTGTTGGTTCCATACGCCAGACCCATCCCTGGATCCGGCAGCCAGCGAGCAGAGTTGATGCTGACGTGGCGCCTCTGGTCTGGAGCCATCGGGTAAACCACGTTGAACACCATCTGAAACACACAGGCAGAGTCAACACACACTGACATTGTGCTGAAGTTGTGCTGAAGTTGTGTTGAGGTTGTGTTGAGGTTGTGCTGAAGTTGTGTTGAGGTTGTGTTGAGGTTGTGTTGAGGTTGCATTGAGGTTGTGCTGAAGTTGTGTTGAGGTTGTGTTGAGGTTGCATTGAGGTTGTGCTGAAGTTGTGTTGAGGTTGTGTTGAGGTTGTGTTGAGGTTGTGCTGAAGTTGTGCTGAGGTTGTGTTGAGGTTGTGCTGAGGTTGTGTTGAGGTTGCGCTGAGGTTGCGCTGAGGTTGTGCTGAAGTTGTGCTGAGGTTGTGATGAAGTTGTGTTGAGGTTGTGTTGAGGTTGTGATGAGGTTGTGCTGAGGTTGTGCTGAAGTTGTGCTGAGGTTGTGATGAAGTTGTGTTGAGGTTGTGTTGAGGTTGTGATGAAGTTGTGCTGAGGTTGTGCTGAAGTTGTGCTGAGGTTGTGCTGAGGTTGTGATGAAGTTGTGTTGAGGTTGTGCTGAGGTTGTGCTGAGGTTGTGCTGAAGTTGTGCTGAGGTTGTGATGAAGTTGTGTTGAGGTTGTGTTGAGGTTGTGATGAAGTTGTGCTGAGGTTGTGCTGAAGTTGTGCTGAGGTTGTGATGAAGTTGTGTTGAGGTTGCGCTGAGGTTGTGCTGAGGTTGTGCTGAAGTTGTGCTGAGGTTGTGATGAAGTTGTGTTGAGGTTGTGTTGAGGTTGTGATGAAGTTGTGCTGAGGTTGTGATGAAGTTGTGCTGAAGTTGTGTTGAGGTTGTGTGGAGGTTGTGTGGAGGTTGTGCTGAGGTTGTGCTGAAGTTGCGCTGAGGTTGTGTTGATGTTGTGTTGAGGTTGCGCTGAGGTCGGTGAGGGTCCGACTGAGGCTGGTCACATTAATGGAAGTCGGTGTTAAGTCCTAACAAGGACAGCTGCACAAACCCGTGTGTGTCCCTAAGGCACAGCCCTGCTTGGCGTAGGAATACGGAGGTTGTACGGTTGACAGAATGTAGTGCCAAAGGAAACGGCTGTTGAACGGCAATGTGAAGCACCAAAAATGTTCAAATGATAGCGTACACTGAAACACATTTATTTTGAGCTGTTCCTTGATTTAGGCGTCTGAAACGCGTCTTGCTGTCGCTGCTGTGTAGCAGCTCAGAGCTCTGCGGTCTGTCGGGGCTACGTGCTGCTGGTCACACCGACCACAGATACGTACCTCAGACAACCGTACACCAAAAGACCCC
Organism: Sparus aurata; assembly: GCF_900880675.1. Taxonomy (NCBI): domain Eukaryota; kingdom Metazoa; phylum Chordata; class Actinopteri; order Spariformes; family Sparidae; genus Sparus; species Sparus aurata. The sequence continues at coordinate 680,390 of NC_044194.1, read as the reverse complement.
AACTAACACTTTAAGGGCTTCGTCTAACAAATGTTAAGAAACAGTCAAAAAAATCCAACTTCAGAAGTCGGCTGTTCACTTCACAATCAAACCAAACTGAGAAAACCAGTGAATCCTCACATTTAGAGACTTTAAGCTGCACAGCTGCTGGGAAAATGATGTATGGATATGAAATCAGTCATTTAACTGGTCGGTTCACTGACTTATTGTTTTGAATAAATTAATCCTCTAATTTTGACGGTGTGGCTTCTCTTCATGCAGATTTCCGTCTTCTGTAAATAAAACCTGATGTCTGATTTCTCTGCCGGTTTAATTTCAGGACAGACTTCTGTTCAGTCTGTTCACACGATGTGTTCATGTGTTTTCATCTTAACTCTTGACTTTAATAAAGTTCTTCAGCGTACATTATGGTTTATTAATGGTTCATTGTAAACAGAGAAACTGTCGGTGCTGTGTCAGTAACTGTAACTGTGCTGGTTGTTCTCTCTCACCCTGATGGACGTCTCCCCTCCGTGAGGCTGCTGCAGACGGAAGACTTGCGCCACCATGTGGTCTGTGGTGGGATGCAGCAGGATCCTGCGAGAGGCCAGGCCGACCATCACGTAGCAGCCCATCGGAGACAAGCTGACAGAAATGGCATTTGGACCTGTTGAAGGAAAAACAACAACAGTAATGTGACTGTTGCACTACAGTAGAACAGAAAACACGTGAGCTCGACTTTGCATTTTTCTCTTAGATCAAGAAATTTCAGCAAAATTAGGATCATAAAACTATAAAATCTAAACTGTTGTTTCAACCTGATTTATTCTGAAAAGAATTCACATTTTCACATAATTCAGGATCAACCTAATGGAAGACTAATAACTGCTGAATCTTAGATGTTTGACAGGCGACTGCAAACGTATGAAAGTTAGAGCGGCACTGTACCGAATCTCTTGGTGTAGAGCATCTCTCCCAGGTTGTGGGGAGCTAGAGAGTAGATTGCCAGGATGCCCTCGTCTGGAAAACCCCGCTGGCTGCTGGGAATGAAGACCGCCAGCAGCTGACCGTCTGCAGAGATGTCGCAACTAGCGTCGTTGTAGATCTTACAGTTTGGCACCAGAACGTTGACCGAGGCTGGACAGGAGACAGACAGACACATTTAAAAATGGTGGCTGGAGTGCATCTGTAGTAACATCAACATCACAGGTCTCTGGACAAAATCATTTTAACTCCAAAACATACTGACTTTGACCAAAATGTGCGTTATCATATGTAAATAAATGAGGAATGCTACAGAATGATGTAAAAACCTCAAAAACACGGGGCGCAGCTGAGCAGCGACATGTGAGGACGTGGTTTTGTGAGCTCTGCCTAGAACAAACATTTATTTAATATTTCTCCTCTCCTTCTCGTCCTTTCCGGGCGAATGTGTCTCTAAAGTGCAAAATCCCTCAAATTCGTCGTGTTTTTTAACTCAAAGTTGCCCAAAATGCCTAAATCTTAAATCGACTCGCCTGATGTGGATCCGGCCACGGAAGCGGGGTCAGGGTCAGACGCCAACGCAGTCATGGCTGCCATAAAGCAAACAGAGCAGTGTGTGCTAACAAAGACCGACTCATCTGCGCCGGCGGCTGCAGGTGAACTGCACGAGGAAATAGACAACCTGGCGAGTGATTTAAGGACAGAAATCCTGAGTGTGCGCGCAGAGTTTACGAAGGTAATTGAAGTGCACAAGGAGAACGCCACATCGCATTGATGATCTCCAGGAGGAAGCTAATGGCCACGCTAACCGGGTTATAGCACTTGAAGCTAAAGTTAATACGCAGTCTACACAAGTAACCTGGTTGGCAGATAAGACCGAAGATTTGGAGTCCCGACAGCGGCGAGATAACTGCAGACTAGTTAAAGTGGAAGAGGGATTTGGGAATATACGACCGGAGAGAGCCGTAGCTGAATTGTTGAAGGAAGCGCTAGCACTCGACTATACGCCGACGCTAGACCGGGCGCACAGGAGCCTGCAGCCGAGGCCAAAGGATGGGGACACTCCGAGGCCAAAAATCATCAAGTTCCACTACTTTCAAGAGAAAGTGGATGTTCTTCGAAAGGCCATGAATGCAGGTCCCATCACCCACAACGCCAAGCGTTTCTCCATCTACCCAGATTACTCTGCTGCCGTCAGAAAAAAGAGAGCAGCCTTCACCGAGGTGAGACGATTACTTCACCGGTGCACGGGCATGAAATTTGTTCTCCTATATCCAGCCACACTGAAGACCACGGCCCCAGCTGGCGAGCAGGTATCTTTCGAAGACGCGATCAAGGCGAAGCACTACAACAAGACCAATCTGCGTCCACGGGAGACGGAGGGAGAGTGACAGTTAATACACCATGACGCCATGACAGGAGCCAAATATTCAGTCATCTGAAATCATTAAAACCTGATGTAATATTGCTACAGGAGACACATCTAAATAAATTTTAATTCCAAAAAAAGACTAAGTTGTAAGTGGATTGGACAAATATATCATTCACGTTTTAACCATAAAGCCAGCGGAACAGCAATTCTAATTAGGAGGGGGATTCCCATTTCATCACTCTGAGGTAATATCAGGTGCTAACAGCAGGTCTACTGTAGTAGCAGGTGAGCTATTTAATACACCATTAATATTGGCTAACATTTATGGACCAAACTGGGACGATGCACAATTCTTTCTTAATTTTTTTTCAACTCTCCCGGACCTTAATTCCAACAAACTGATATTAGGTGGGGATTTTAACTGTGTCCTTGATGCCCAGTTAAACAGGTCAAAGCTAAAGTCAAACCACTCTCTCGTCAGCTGCAGCAGTTTTAACTCCCTCCTTCGCTCCAACGGCCTGTCAGACCCCTGATGGATAAAAAAATCCAACTACAAAGCAATTCTCCTTTTTTTCCCCCGTTCATCATAGCGACTCCAGGATTGATTATTTTATTGTCGATAACCAGCTACTAACCGTAATTTCCAGCAGTAAATATCACAGTAGTGCTATCGGATCACAGTCCAGCGCTCCAACGACCTTGGCATCTTCAGACCCCCCAATTACTTTTATGTGAACATTTTAGAATATAAACAATAATAATAATCAGATTGACTTCTTTTTAGAAATTAATGACACTCAGTAATTTATACAGGTGCTGACTCTATATCGTGCAAACCATAAAACTCTGCTTTATGCTGATGATCTGCTTTTGCAAATATCAGACCCAGCTGAGAGCATGCCACAGATCACTTATGAAAATGTGCCTTTTAAAATTGAAAATGACAAATTTACTTATCTGGGAATAGAAATAGGTTCAATTAAGGCTATTTTTCTGTACAATTACAGGTCTATGTTAGACCGTTTCAAAATGGATTTGGATGGATGGTCAGAACTTCCATTCTCCCTGGCAGGGCGGATGAATGCAGTGAAGATGACTGTAATGCTCAGGTTTCTTTATGCATTTCAAATGATTCCCATTTTGCCCAGCTGGATCTCTTCATCTCCTCGTTCATATGGAATAAAAAAGCTGCATGAATAAAGAAGGCAAGCCTGGAGAGAGTTAAATCTGATGGTGGTCTGGGTTAATCTCATTTCTTATTTTACTATTGGGCAGCTAATATAGTGAAGATGACATATCGGTCCGGTCTGGGCTGATATGGAACTGAGAGCTTCACTCCTGGTTTCCCTGATTTCAGTCTTGACTGCCCCCCTCCCACTAAATATCAAAGCACCTGAACTGAACTCTAATTTGGTGGTCCAAAATCTGATTAAAATCTGGGGCCAGTTCAGAAAACCTTTTAATTAACAAATACATGTAGTTTCTTTCCAATAATGTCAAATCATCTCTTTGCACCATCTGTAATAGATCAGGCATTTGCAGTTTGGCATAAATAATTAAATAATTTCCCAGTCTGGGATCATTAAAGTAAAGTAATTCTATCTATAAAACGGGCTTGGTCTACTTTCACGATCTCTTCGCTGAAGACGGCTCTGCATCATTTACATTTCTATGTGAAGATCATAACTTACCAAAGTCTCATTACTTCAGATTCTGAGTTTTGCCTCTTAATGCTTCCCAGGTTATCCATCTCCACCGCATAAAGACTTACTGTATACAGTGCTTAATGTAAATCCACTTAATAAAAAGGAGCAATATCAAAAATATATGCACTCATTCTGAATAGCTGTCTTCATGTGTGGGACAAGATCAAGGCGGCATGAGAGGGAGAAGTTGGAGAGGTTAAACCAGAGGATACATACAGCGTAAACACACATCGTCTCTCTGTTTCAGACATGGCTCGATCCAGTTTAAGGTTGTTCACAGGTTGCATTATTCTAATGACAGATTGTCTAAGTTATACCCTAATATAACACCAAACTGCCCTCGTCAATATTCTCCTGTTTCTCTGGGACACATGTTCTGGTCATGTCCATCTTTGTATGGTTTTTGGTCTTCCATCTTCCAATCACTCTCAGTGATACCTTGCAAAACATTGCAACCTGATCCTTTGATAGCCATCTTCGTGTAGTTAGGGACGAGTTACACTTGTCCTGCCTCCACAAGAATGCAAACGCCTTATGCATCGTTGCATCCTCGACGTCTGACACTGATAAACTGACTACAGTAAATATGACAAAACCTGGTCAAGACAGATTGGTTTGGGTCTCTGTTGTTGGTCTGTGTCTGTTTTAGTATTTGTGTTCATTTGTTTTCTTCTTTTGGTGTTCTGTTTTCTGTCTGATGTACCTGTGTGGGCGTGTTTGTGGGGATGGACGGGGGTGCACAACTTTTGTAAGAAATGCTTAACCAATGATGGTAATGTTTTTGATATCGAAAAATGATAAAGTTGTTAAAAAAAAAAAAACTATTGGAACGTCTCTTTAAAGGATTAACAGCTGCGGTTCGCCGACCCGCTGAGTATATGCAATGTTAGTTAAACTAAAGTGAAATAAAGCTTCCATGGTTAGCAGCCGTCGGCTCAGTGACAGGCTAACAGCCAGTAAAGCCGCATCGTTAACCGTCAGACGTCAGAGACGTCACCGACGACGGGACTGAGTGAAAGTGACGGTGAGGAGCTGTCGTACCGTTGCTGATCTCAGGCAGGTCAAACTTGGTGAAGTCCCACCACTGCAGTCGGTAGGTGGTGTTAGCGATGTTGCTGGCGACTGCAGACTGACCGTCCCCGATCGATGCACCTGAGAAGATCAACAACACCGTCAATAATAATAACAGAAGTGATGAGTCAGCTTCACTTCAGAGCTGAAAACCTCCTGCTGCAGCGGTGAAGCTCAACAACAAGACAACAGGCATCAAACCTTATCAGAGTCTGGCTTGTAGATTTTGGTGATTTTCAAACCTGACTGGTATTTTTGGAAGCGGTGCAAAGTGTGTGTGTGTGTGTGTGTGTGTGTGTGTGTGTGTGTGTGTGTGTGTGTGTGTGTGTTTACCTGCGAGTACTCTGTTGACAGAGGAGTGAGTGGCCAGGCCGGGCTGCCCACGCTCATGGAAGATCCCAGCATAGGGCAGGTACTCAGGGAGGAGGAAACGCCTGAAGGAGAACACAAAGAGAAAACATCAAACCAAACCTGGACTGAAAACATGAGAGACTCTGGTCTGAAGTTTTCTGTAGTTTCAGTTTCTGTTGTTGGCTGTGCAGAATTCAAAGCTCATCCATGGCGATGGCGTACAGGTACGGTATTTCTTCACCTTCTGAGCTCCATTAATTATTGTTGATAGTGTTCCTGTTCTGCATCAGGAGGCAGGAGAGATTTCAAGAGCTGACTCACCGTGGGACGAAGCGACCGAGCGAGGGTGCAGACATCCTGGCGTTACGTGGCGTCCTGTGTCTCGCTCTGTCTCCATTATCACTGGAAAGAAGAAAATGGGACGGTTACACAGAAGACAAACTACGAGCCGGGTCATAATCTCCTCCTGGTTGTGCTGAAAATGTGAGAAACCCAGAAAAAAAATTTAATTTCATATCTCAGAAAATCTCAAGATTGATGCCGTTTGTCTCCAATAATATTTCTGCTGAAGGAGCGACAGGTCGCTGAAGCTTCAGCAGGCGGACGAATCACGCGATAAAGAAACTGATGACATCCTTCAGGAAATTTGCACAAAGTTAGAACTAATAACCTGATATGTGTCGAGATGATGCTTCAGATACGGACGTCCTGGTGCGTCCACATGATCTGTGATCAGGCTGGAGGTGAGTTTGAACCAGCTGTCTGATGAGGCAACCGGGTATGTGTTTACAGGTTCTGTTCGGTTCTGTTCACCCTGAGAGGCACCAACACACTCATCTTTATCTTTACGGTTATTTAATCTTGTTTGCACCATTTCATGTTTTCTTGTTTTTGTATTTGTTGTGTGTTTTTTGTTTTTCACCCCTTTAAAGCACTTTGGAACCGTGATTTCAAAAGTGCTTTACAAACTAACTTCATTATTATCATTATTATATTCATTATACGAGTAGTGGAGACTGAAATGTCAGAAATTAAGTTAAGACATTTTTTGGCTGCCCAAGTGAAAAAGGTCTCAGACATAAAGACGATCAGATCAGATCTGTGTTCTGTCATCTCGGCCTGCCGATGAATGAACTATCAATCAGGATTAACTCCGAGGAAAGAGACAACAGGACAGTCTGTCATCAGTTTAGTCTTCTGGGCACGAATCAACCACCTGCGTGCCACAAAGCTTTACGTCCCTACAGCTCCGTCTGACACGATACCACAGTGTCTTAGTCCTTCTTCCTCAGACAACGTCCACACTCAGTCGTCTGAATCTGCTTTCACAAGTGTAACGGGATACAACATGGAACTTACTCCAGCTCCTCAAAGTCCACATCGCTGTTGTCCATGGAGTTGGACGGGTTGCTGGCGGGGCTGTCGGACGAAGACGACATGGCCCGGAGGCGGTTCTGCTGGTAGCGAAGCGAACGCTGTCGAATGCTGTCCCGCCTCGACAGATACTGGATCATCCTCTGGGCGTAGTAAGCAGCTGGAGACAGCCTGGACAGCACGGAGGACGAGTTCAGATCATTCTTTCAACAACAAACTCGATAAGCAGATGTAAAGCTGTGACGGGAGTTAGAATAGCAGGAATGATCATTTTTGCATCACAATTTTCATTTTCACTGAAAAAGCGACTAAAATCAAGGTGACACTTGTTGAGAGTCTGAACCAAACAAACATGTTGTCTCGAGTCTGGAGAACAAGGTTTGTAGTCCAGGACGTCTCTGCAGCTCTGCAGGACTTCAGTTCAACACCGACTACAGATCGCAGCTTCACTGGTTCAGATATCGCACTTGGCCACGTTGTGATTTACAACACGTTTCGATTGAGCAGCTGGAGCAGAAAGTGATTCTGTAGTAGGTCAGAAAAAAGTTGGTGGATAAAGATGTTTCTGATCTCCTGACAGGAGACAGCAGCAACACAGAGTCACACACAGTCACCAACCAGACTTATAATAATATCTGTGTTGGGTTCAGATCCTCATATAACTGACTCAGTCTGACGTCACGATGCTGCTGCTGCTACTCAGGGCTCAACATTAACACTCGCCTGGAGAAAATAAACTCTGTTCAGTTGTCCAATCAGGTGAGTGAAAATAACGCGTTGTCTAACGTAACGAGAGCTCCGGTGCGATCGGATCAGAAGTTCTGTAATCCAGCCTTGAACTGACGTTTCTTCTAGAGACTCAGTAAATTAAATCCGATGAGTCCAGTGACAATCCAACACTGAATGTCTTCTGTGACTATTAATTCTGTGACTTCTGCCTCCTTTATCAAGCTTCATTAGTAACACAGTAATATTCAAACAGAGTTAAACGCAGCATCACGTCGCTGCCAGGCCCTCAGTCAGGCACTGACCTGGGACCAGTGAGGCTGTAGATGAGAAGGAGAGTTGTGTCCATGAACTCAGTGACCCTGGCACAGGAAGTCCCTCTTTCATGTGCTGTTATGACAAGTTTAATACAGCAGCTGTGCACGAGGCTCTGACTTCATGCACAGAAGTCAAACTAAATTACTGGGTAGTATTAACGTGTAAAACAGACGGAGCTCGATGCCACACAGTCATCCACCACCGTAGCTGCTGACTGCGCAGCTCTCAGAGTTTCAGGTTATTTTAAGTTCGGTGTCTGGTTTGTAATGTTGGTCTTTCCTTCACTAAGTGACTCTGAGTACAGTCAGTACATTTGATCAGATCCTCCAGAATATCCTCATTACCAGATCGTACCAAATCAGTCTGACGACTACGTTTGGGTGATCGGCGTTCTCATTATCTACTTGATGACGTGAGGAGCTGCTTCTCTATCAGCACGTTAAACCAACGTTAACGTCTGTTAGAAGCTGCTCAGCTCTGCAGACGCTCACTCTGATATTCCATCTTACTCGTAGTGTATAGTTACACTGCATCTCTGATGCGTTCCTTTTGGTAAAACTTTGCATGTAGTTTTTACTCTGTTCTGTTCGTCTGTGTTTCTCTGCTTTGACAACAGCGAGTGAGCTTCAAGCTGTCGTCTCAGATGGTCATATTATGTTTGAGCTGTACACTGTAAATAAATACACAGTAAACATAAAGGACGAGGCACAAACCTCCGACACTCAAATGATTCAGTATATCCAAAAGATAACTCAACAAATCCCTGTAAGATCTTAAATAATGTTAGAAACACTTCATACTGATATTGTGAAGATATCTTAGGATGACCATTTTCTGATTTTGATGAATAATCATCAGTAACGTTGATATAATATGAAATAACAGTCTGGGAGTGTCAGGAAATGACACCACTTTAGTGTAATGAGCATTAAACCAGGAGAAGACAACATATGAAATGACACCATGTCACCGGTCCGCTCCCGCCGGGCCGGGCTCAGCTGGGAAACCGTCGCAGCCTTTCTACACAGTGCTCGTGTTTCCACTGTCTGCACCGCGGCTCATCACAGAGCACAGACTTACACCATATACAGTTAGCACAATATGATTTATATTTAACACAGAGTCCTAAGAAATGTGTACAACATGAGGACACATGTATGAGAGTACCTGGCTGGATCGGGGTAGATGGGGTGGTCTCTGGATCCTGACATGTCGTAACGAGACAGCGACAGCAGAGAGGATTCCAACAGTCGCCTGAATGAAAAAAAGGACAACATAACTAATGAAGACAATCATGTGAATATGTAATGCCAAACTTACCCTGCATCTAAAGCAGATAATCTACAGCGAGTCAGTCAGAACGCTCGACAGGCTGAGACACAGATCTCAACTCTGCCTCCAAACTAAGATTAAGAAATAAAACCCTACTTATCAATATGATAATCACCTGAATGTGACTTCACACGTCAGTGATTATTCTGACTGAATTCAAAGAGAGTGAGTGTGTTTGTTTAGCTGTCACGATTCTCCAAATCCACCATTCAATCTAAACTTTACACTTTTCTTTCAGCCCTGACGGCTCTGCACCGTCCGACGCTCACATCAGTAAAGATCAACACATCACTGATGTTATCTGCTGACAGCAGCTGTCATTCACATTTTAAAAAGATACTTTACAAGAACAGCTGACTTTGTCCTGGTGTCTTTCTGATAAGTTCAACTAAAACAAAAAGGTCATCCTTCAGTGATTTAACAACAAACAACAAAAGGAAGAAATGTGTTGCAAAGTTCAGTTTCTCAAATCTGTCCAGAGTGAACCCTCTTTACAGACAGATCAATAAAGGATCTCTGACAATGTTATCAGTATCACCTTTGGCTTCAATGATCCAAACTGAAAGCTCAGATTGTTTTTGATTTAGAGTTGAAACTAAAAGCCACCGACAATCAAAGTGATGTCACAGAGAGACGGTACCTCCTCAGGGAGTCCTCGTCTGGGGGGTCAACAGGCATTTCTTGGCTTAAGGCCTCCGGCGGCTCTCCCGATCTGCCAGCAGCTGCCTGCCGGTACACCCTCTCCCACTGTGCAGTGTCCTGGTTGTACACCAGGCCCACCGTCTGCTCTCCGGTCTGGCTGGGGGTCGGGGCTATCGGGAAGGCCACTGTTGCTGCTCCTCCAGCTCCAGGAGGAGGCGGCTGCTCGCTTGGCTCTGGAGGCGCCCTCCTCTCTGGAGGTTGGGCTTCTAGAGTCCTCCTGCCCTCCTCAGGCTGCCAGGGTGAAGAAGAAGGAGGGAAAGAGGAGGAAGAGGAGGAGGGCTCCAGAGTGGAGGCAGAGGTGGAGGAGGACTGGCTTGTGCGCTCCCAGCGCTGAGAGTCATGGTTGAAGGTCAGCAGGTTGTGGCAGGCCCGGCAGCGGTTCAGATGGCCTCGGGAGGCCGGGGGAGGAACATTGTTCTCCAGGCTGTGGGAGGAAGGAGGAGGGGGGAGAGGAGGCTGGTAGTGGATGATAGTAGGGGAGGAGGTGGAGGAAGATGAGGACGGCCCAGGTCTCTCTGGGTCCATGTTATTATTCAGCAACTCTTGGCTCTGCTCCTGACCTCCATCCGCCATGCTGCCCCCTAAAGGCGGCTCCAGGTCCTGCATGCGATCGAACTCCATGAAGTAGCGGCTCAGGTTGCACTGCAACACGTTGCGAAAGGAGGCCGTGTTGCTGCGAGAGCCGTCCCAGAACGGATGATGTCCGCTGCTCGTACCGGCAGAGTCTCGGGCCCCCGGATCTCCTTGTTGGGGGAAACCCCGTCCTTCAGACGCAGACGTGTAGACGGGGGACTGAGAGGAGCCGTCCTGCTGACGGAGCACTGAAAGCAGGCTGATGGAGGAGGAGGAGGTTCTGGGAGGCAGCATACCTGGACCAACCCCACCTTCCCTCATACTCAGCAGGTTGCGTGTCCAGTCAGGCCCTGGCCTAGTGGTGGAGTGCGGCTCGATGCCGCTTGGTGCGGTGGGATTAAGAGAAGTGCCAGCGCTGTAATAGACTGAGGTAAAGGCTGAGGGCCGTTCTGAGGGCTGCCGGGGTTCCGTACGGGCCGAAGAGAACGTGGAAGCTGGGGGAGGATGTGGAGTGTCAGAGGACACTCTGGGATCAGACGGGGTCCCACTCGGGGCCAGGGAAGGGCTGCGATTGACGGAGCAGCGACTACACAGACAAACCATGCCCAGGTGCTGGGTGCAGCCCGGGAAGGGAGGCCCGCGCTCAGAGCTGGGGTACTGTGGCAGAGGCATGCTGGGAGATTCTCCGACACCACTTCCATTTTCACCGAGGGGCCTTGGCTGCTCAGCTCCTGTCTGAGCCCCTGGGGAGCGAGACGACAGGATGTGGAGGAAGTTGTGGAGGATTGGTGTGCGGCGAACTGGCTGAGAGGGCAGGAAGGATCGCTGGCGGAAGTGAGGCATCTCAACACTGTCCATAGGAACCTCCGAGTCCTCCTCGTTCTGAAACAACACCAACAGCTCTGAGAAGACCGTTCAAACCACCGAGTAACAACACACGCAGTCAACAGCACTCACCTGCTGATTGGATGGATTCACTATCGCCGTCAGCAGATTGTGACCGAGAGGGTCGAACCTCACCAACCTGAGGAACACAAACGGTACAAGTAAAGGCAAAAGAAGCTTTCTGACGAGCATCAGGTAAGTGAAATGACATCGTGCTGAATTTATCAAGAATGCAGGTAAACGTGGAGGAGGTGTCTGTCTGTGTAGCTTAGGAACAGAGACACTATAAATACAGCTCTGGTTCTCTCTGCCACTGAGGTGAACAAAGGTTTTTTTATGATTATTTTGCACTTTGGCAGCCATAAGTCCCACCCACCGGACTCTCTCCGTGTCGCTGCCCGTCTTGACCACGGCGAAGGGCTCTGGTCGGCTCCAGTCCCAGAAATGCAGCTCGTTGTTGGTGGCGATCAAGAGGAGCTGGGCAGTCGGGTGGAAGGCCAGGGAGGCGATGGCAACATTGCTCTCTGTGAACCAACTCTCACTGCCGCCCTGCAGAGGAACACACTCCGTTAATCAAACACAAACAGCATGCTTTTAAAATGCTCTTCACTTCAGGACCGTGGAGATCCTTCAATTAGCAGCTTTAAATCACTTCATTTGAACCAAACAGGGAAGTTTTATATTTCAGCTCAGTGACTGACTAAAGTAGAACTACAGGCTACACAGCGTCAAAAGAAGGTTCTGCCTGTTGCACCTCTTCAGAGGTTGATACTCACATGAAGGTCCCAGATGCGGACTTCACCGTCAAGGCACCCAGAGGCCACCAGGCCGGGGATTGTGGGGTGAAAGGTCACACACCAGGGGGTTCTACGGTGGCCCACTAAGGAATGTAGGCACTTTCCAGTCTTCACCTCTGTTATGTAAATGTTGTGGTTGACGTGTGTGGAAGCCATCAGAGTCCTGAGAGGAGAAAAAGTTCACAGGGTCATCGTTAACGAGCTGACGAGCTAGCAGACAGCAGACAACTTCCAGTGATTATAAACAACAACACATTTCTCCAGAGTGATTTCTGAAATATTCTCTTCTTTTCCGAGTGAATATTCTCACCTGTCGGGGCTGAAAGCCAGCAGGAAGGTTGAGCGAGGGCTGTCCGGCAGCTCCACTTTCTGTCAGGAGCAACGACAGGAAACATTTTCAGATTTGACAATATATATTAGGATCTTTAGCCAGCGTCGCTTTATTACAGGCGCACTGATGAGGCTCCACGAGGAGTGCAGCGGTCTACCAGTATCCAGGTATACTATGGTACCAGAATCGATGGTTATCGTGTTGAAATGTATGTTAGCTCGTCTATGGTTTTGGTTTCACATGTGAAATCAACTTCTTCGCTGCTCTAAACACAGTAGCTGCCAGGACAGCACAGTGCAACTTCCTGTGTTGGTTTTTAGAACAGAAGAACTGATTTCTGGTGTGTAACGTTAAGCAGAGCTAACAAAGCTAACTGGGAAGTAGCAGGATCCGGTTTCTAACTGACGTGGTATCGGATCGCTGAATAGATTTACATACTCGCTGATACCGATACCCCAATTCCCAGCAGAATCATTTCTGACACTTGTATCGGAATCAGAACAACTCCAGTTACCTTGAGTGGATGAAGTACACAACTCAACAACATCAGGACAAATGTCTGTTTTTAGATATGTGAATGCTGCATTTATACATCTAATCATTGTAAGTGATGATAATGATAAAGTGTGAAACTGTAATATTTTCTACACTGATCATCACACAGTGAAACAGGAGCTAGCTCGGCTCTACTGCGTGGAGCTTTAAAATCGATGTTCTCTAATGTTTTCCTGTCTGATATCACATCAGAAGCTTCAGTCTGTCACACGTCATCATCCACACTCGGTCCTAACAGACCCATATTACTGTCACATGATGAACTCAAACTGGTTCTGGGTTCTTTGCAGTCTCTGGTCTCCAGTTCTGTCCGGCAGTCTGGACTCTTCAGTACAGACTGGACATTTATTCTCAACAGGCCTCACTGGGCAACATCTGAATAGTCTCGTGGTCCGACGGCGGCTCAGAGCTCCAGCACAATAAGACCAGTGTTGGTGCAGAGAGGACGCACTCGACGTGGCGGAGGAGAGACGGGACCGTCTGGATGATTTGGGTCTGAACTACATTGATCACAGTGTTCGGGTTAACAAACGAGACAGAGTGCGTGGAGTCGGTTTGAAGAACACTGCTGATGTCTGAAGCAGCTTGTAGTAACGAGCTGGGAGGCTGAAGAAATCTAAAAACACGACTAACAATGTTTATTTCACTTTACTGAGATGAACATTTTGGTACCAATCAAAACAAAATGCAACAAAGTGAAAATCAGAAACAGACCGAGTGACATCGTCAGTGTGGAGCGATGATGACGAGGGACCTTCTTCACAGTCAACTAACAGAAATATCTGATTTCATCCTGTTTTCATTGTTTGATCGTCAAGTGGAGTTCTTTGTTGTGACCTCTTCTTCTTCTGTGGTTTATCTCCATCAACCAATCAGCTCACTCACAACAGGACAGGATGGAATAATTCATGTTCACTTTCTTCAGGTGATTAAAAAACAAACAGTAAACATCTGATTTACATTCATATGGAAACTGGCTTCAGGCTGCAACACTGATGTGTTTTCTTAATTAAAAAGTGTTGACATGTTACTGCAGAGAGCCCGACGCTTTATACTGAGACACTGATATTAGATATTATCAACGTCCCACATGAAAACTAAAGAAAAGATGTTTGAGTTCATTTATGACTCAATTAACAGTTAGAATCACTTTTTCAGTGGCTCACTTGCATTGTGGGTAATGTAGGCTCCAGGATTTGAACGCGTAGAATAAAAACAGGTGATATCTTGTGCTCCTTTGTTTTCAAACTGTCCACTCGTATAACTACAGATCAGGAGGTTCTATGTTCGACTCCTGGCTAGCTCGATCTTTAGGAGCGGCTGTGGCTCAGCCAGCGTCTTGTTATCAGGTCGCTGGTTCAATCCCCCTGGACTACATGTTCAAGTGTCCTTGGGCAAGATACTGACTGAACTGCTCCTGACGTGCTGGTCGGCATGGCAGCCGCCACCATCAGTGTGTGAAGTACTGTCAGTCACTTTGGACAGAAGCGGCTGATAAATGCTTTAAATGAAAACGTAATGAACATGACAAACATAAAAGTAGTTAATAAGAAGCTGATATTTCAGTTGTGTTGGAAAGTTATTTTAATCTTCTATTAATTGAATCATTAATTTTGTTTGTCCGAACATTTGGGCCGCTGATATTTTCCGACATCGAACACGTGCTGCCAGCAGAGCGCTGGATTATAAACCATGATTCAAACAAACCGGCATGAAAAGAACAGAAAACATTTATTAAACACAAGAATAACACAGTAACAGAAACACACCTGACTCTGCCATTTCATCCAGCGGACTTTCTCCTCCACCAGCAGCTGCAGGAGCCTCTGCGAGCCAAACGTCTGGGAGCCTCGCTCCCGGCTGGACAGGATCCGGACCGAGTTCCTCTGACGGGACGCCATGATGCTACTGGTGGCCTTGGCTGATTGGCTGCTCACTCCCACTGCTGCCAGTTGGTCGCCATGCAGAGTCTAGGCTGAGAGAGAGAGAGAGAGCAGAGGTTCACAGTGAATACACGAGAGGAGGCGGACCTCGAGCTCGGGTCACACCGCCCCATAAACCAGCTCAAACCCTGACAAAAATAGATGAGAATTAAAAGATATGAATCTGAAAATGTGATTTAAAGACGAGGTCAGAGGGGGAACTGATCCTGAAGTAATTTCTTTACAGGAAACAATTCATACCACAGATATATTCACTGGCAGCTGGGATTTTGTGTTGAACTCTGGAATCTTTATTTTAGTGAATATTATTTTAACCTGCAGAAAGACACAACGCTAAAGTCAAGCTGCTGTTTGTCAGGACATGAAACCACAGTCTGATCCGCACTCATCCACATGTGACCGTGGAACGACGGCAGAACTGAACCAAACCGTGGATTGAGAGAATCGGGACGCCCTTTGTGAGACACTCACTGGTGTTTTGGGGCAGCTAGTGATGAAAACACGTGCAACAGGAATGATGTGACCACCTCACATGGATAAAGCTGCAGGTGAGAAGGCCGGTCTGCACACAGCTCCAGCCTCACATACAGGCCGCGACTGTCATCCGTCTCAACGCACCAAATTCTGTTCACATTTCAGTGTACTGTCCGTTTTAGCATCCACCCAGGCAGGTTTGGGTTGTTCACAGATTTTCCTTCCACAGTTTTGGATCATTTCCTCAGTGATGCTGCTGCCAGACATCCCAGCATGCAAAGCAGTAAAGATGAGATCTGACCCCCTGCAGGAGAGCTCAGCCTGAGCAGTCATCATCTGTATCCTTCTAACAAAAGGCTCATTAATCTATCGGTCGACTGACGGCACATTTTAATAATAAAGCTATGATCATCAGACAAAGTCCTGCTCACACTGCTGTGTGGCTGAAGGAGTTATAAAGAGCGGCTGCTTTAGTTATTAGTTACTTTACAACTTTTACACATAAAACATATCAAGTGTTTATAAAAGATGTTTTATTATAAATTAAACTTCCCAACAGCTGATACAAGTACAGCTGACGCCATCAGTCAGTTAACAGAAAATGAGTTGGGAATAAACGTGAAAATCGTTCAAAACATTTGAATGGTTCCAGTTTCAGATGTTTTTTATTGTTTGGAATTTTGTGGTTTGGAGAAATAATCAGCAGAAGAATCCAGAATGAAAATAATTAGTGTCAGTCGGAAAACAAAACAGCTCGAGACGAGCTCCACCTCATCAAACAGCAACATCCTGCTTTTACTAATAACTAATACTACTAATGACCGAAACACTTACTAAAGTATCTGAACATTTATCCACCACCGGAAAACATTTATTTCAAATACAATTTAACGAAAACTCTCGACCTCGAAGATAAGGCTTCAAAATACTCCTGAAACATAATGAAGCGCGTCAGAAGGTGTAGAAGCGTCTGCTCTCTTCACTGTCACGCAGCTTTAAAACCAGGAAAACACTTCTGACATCCAACACCAGATCAGTCTCATATCACCAGACACAGATAACATCACACTGACTCGGCTGGGACCATAAAGATATTTAAAACACACAATGAGTCTTTCATGGTGAGTTTTAGTTCTTGAGATAATCATGAATATTTTCACATGAATGAGTGAGAAAGCTGCCCAGCTCACTGATGGACTCTCCTTTAACGGTCATCCTGGCGCCCAGCTGACGGCTCAGCTCGCACATCGAATCCCCACAAACACAAGTCAAACCAAAAGTGTGAACATACTGCAGATCCACACTGAAGAGGCCAAGAGGCGAGGTGACCAACATTTATTGATCCTGTGCTCGGTGTTGACCGTCACACCGTCCTGCTTCACAGGAGCAGGTAACATGTTCCTCGCTGTATTCAGTGAGTTGGCACTGCTGCGACTGTAAACAGTTCTGACTCAGACTGCATGTTACCATTTAAACACAGATGCAGTTAAGCTCCAGTACAGACAACATGACAGATCAACAGCAGGCTCCATGAATCACACTGGCTTTCCACATTATACTGCAACTCTGACACAGAACATCACAAACTGCTTTTAGATTTTGCCGTGTCATTTAATTTCAACATGTGTGTGAGGGCAGCGGTCTGAGGGTTAGAGAAGTCGGACCCTAACGTGAACAGCAGCTTGGATCCTCGAGCTAATGAGCTGCAGCCTCTCAACAACTTCATCAGGCTGTGATCCCACCTGCTCCAGAGCCCCGTGTCACGCTGCTCCGTTCACACTGTGCATGTTTGGAATGTTTGGATCAGTATGAATGTGGAGGAGAGTCGAACCGAGCTCAATCAACTCTCACTGGGAAAATAAAATGTTGGGACAAAAACACTGACGGCTCAACAAGGACCAGAGTTCAGCGAGAGATGATTTTACAAATGTCACTGAACATCATCACAACTGTGTTCACTCACACTGTACAAGAGACAACAGCTACACTCATTGTTTTTCATATATATATATATATATATATATATATATATATATATATATATATATATATATATATATATATATATATATATATATTAATCACACACACTAATCCTCCGTGGATACTGACATCAGGGCCAAATGGGTTTTTTAATGAATATTGACAGCAGCCACAACCAACACGTCCTTTAATCAGAAACATACGTTAATTTAAGTTTATTCCTCCTTAAACCAAAACTGCTGCTGGTCATAATTCTCTGAGCTTCAGATCAATGAGCAGCTGATCACTGACACACAGCCCCATCACACCAACCACATCCCTGTGATATCTGACTTATTCTCGAATAACTGCACAGTGTAAAAAAGGCGACATTTAAGCCATTTTAGACGGAGGCCACAACACAGTATGTCAGATATAACGAGCTAACAGAGACATTTGTTTCTGGCAGCAGTTATAAACGTTAGCTGGATGTCTGCTATTATTTTACTCTGACTAACACGACAACCAGCTACACGTCAGTCTCTACAGGACCGTCAACAACCGCACCAGAACTTAATTTAGTTCATGTTAGCTCGCCTTTTAAACCCGTTCTAAAGGCAGCTAACCAAAGAGCTAAATTAGCTCATTCCGGATATAGTACCCAAGCAAACGATCTGAAAAACGAAGCGCCGACTTATTTGGGGTTTTAATAAGATTGGCTTTGATGTACAAGCTTAAATACATTATTAACGCATGCGTTCAGAAATACAGTTATCTCAATAAATGATTAAAACGAATTGTATGGCCTACCTTTCTTCATCGAGTCGCTCCCTGGCTGTGCCATTATAGGCGTTGCTAGCAGGCTATCTTGAGGTTAACAGGAGCTATGCTAGCTAGTTAGCTAGCTCGGCCAAAAACGGAAAATGTGGCCGCTGCAAATAATAAGCAGTCCCACAATAACATCGGTGTTCTGCGGTTATTCTAATGAACAGCGTCCATTGGAATCAACGGACAACATTCATAATATCTGAGGGAGGCGAAGAAAAAATGTTTTCTAAGGCATTGGTCCAATGTTTTACTAGCTGCCCGACGCGAAACTGCTACTGCGTAACTAGCTAGCTGCTAGCAAGTCACACAGACAGGCTTATCAACAGAACACCGATTGCAACTAATCAAACGCACCGTCACCTGCTTTCATCATATTTTAACGATGTAACCCAGCAACCAAACCGAGCTATTAATCATCAGTACTTGCTAAAATATCTTAATTGTTTTGATACACTCATATACTAAAATCCATTAGAAAATAACATAATTTGCTCCAGCAGGAGGCTAATCCGGCATCGACTAGAAAGCCTGGAAATGGTCCCTTTTATCAGTCTGTTTTTTTTATTATTTCATTGAAGAAATTAAACTGGTTCATTAATGAAGTGAGCAAACTTACTTTATATGTTAAATGATATCTTCTGGATATTAACATCTATAGATGTTTAAATCTGAATATAAAATGGTGCTTTAGTCTGAAACTGCTCATTAGTGAATTTAATGAAAAACACCAACAGATGATGTTAAAGATCTCTGCTACAGCTGCACTGTTACTCTCTCTCTACTGTTTCATCTAGCTCGTTCTCATCCGTCTTGTATTTCTTTTATTTGACTTATATGATTTCATTTTTATAATGTTATTATTATTATTATGTTATTCTGTCTGTGAAACACTTTGAATCTCCCCTCTTGTTAAAAGGTGCTAAACAAATAAACTTGCTGCCACAAACTGACACTTTTTACAAGGAAATGTAAAGCTGAATTTACAAGAAGGAGACAATGATTAAGAATCTGTCAGAGACAGTTTGTTCAGTTTCTCCTCATGAAACAACTCTTAGAATCACTACATTTGTTAATGGAGTCTGGTGCTGTTGTGGTGACTTGTTCAATGGTTGGATCAGTTGAAACAAACAGCTGCTGCCAACATCAGCAGGTTCACAGAGACCCAACACGTCATTTACATCTCAGGTGAGCAGGCGGTCCTGCAGTGTGGTCCACACACTGCTAACAGAATGTGGTCCCGTGAGGTTCAGACCAGCTCTGAATGTGGTCTGAGCGATCAGCTGTAGGGGAGACTGGGGTAACTGAGCCCCCCCCCCCCTGCTGTAAAAAACACTGATCATGTGACCACATATTTAAGAGGAAGGCATCATTTGATGGAGTCTGTGAAGGTAAGAACCACAGGGGGAAAGTGGTCAGTCATTTATTTCCCAAAAAAACATTTTTCACTCTTAAAAGTGAATTTAGTCGATCGTAAGTTTCATGAGAATTGTGTTCAGACCAAAATAGATCATTTTAAATTTGTTTTATACATCAATTGTGGCATCTATGAGCTACAACATGAGGTCATAAACCTGCATAAAAATGCACCATTTGAGCTGTGGGGACTAATGAAGTCTAAATTGTAGCTGTGGGGTAAGTTGAGCCACCCAGCAGAGGTGGGAGATGGATGGAACGAGAGGAAGATGGAGGGAGGAGTTTAACGAAGATGGAGAAGAGAGGATAGATAGAGGAAGGAAAGAAGGATGATGAGAGGATGAGAGTTTCAGTTCAGATTGTTTAGATGTGTTCCTAGTCCATAACTGACCTTACTGTCAGCAAGGAAACTGAGAAACTATGATTCTGGACCAAGAAGTCAGTTCTACAAACACAGCTGTTCATGTTCTCTTCCCAAGCACACTTTCTCTATTCTCATGTTAACAGCAACAACAAAACAGCTGTTAAGCAGTAATATGCAGTTATCATAAACAAGTTATTGTATCTGTTGAATTATGTATAATAAATAAAAATACACATGAATGTGAAGAAGTGACTGTTATTTAGGGAGGGAGACGGTGAGGGAGGGGTGGAGGGGAGGTGGGGGGGAGGTGGAGGGGAGGTGGGGAGGGATACGGCTCATCTCACCCCATCCACAGGGTAAGTTGAGCCACAAGACCAGTTTTTTTTGGACATGCTATATTATGGAAACTGTTCTGTTTACACTCATTCTGTTTGTTTGAAGGGATGCACAACATCCTGAAATATATGCAGATATCTTAGTTAGTGACAGAACTATGATTGCCTTGATGTAGTCTGTACTAAATATGAAAAATGGCTCATCTTACCCCAGCCTCCCCTACTGAGAGCTGATCACCTGTGATCCATCACTCAGGACAGATGTTGACTCCAGGTGTGAACTGGGTCTGCAACTGCTGTCGTCCACGCAGGCGCCAGACGACCACGACCACCAGAGAGCGATGAACGTTCAAAATCAATCAGACCAGAGGAATTTTTCATTTTATGAGATGTTTAATAACCTGATTAATTCTCTAGACATAAATGAGTCATCACCTGACCTACACAGGTACGTTATATAAATGATGTCACCAGTAAAATCACACCAGTGCATAAATGATTCAACAGCTAACACGGCGTCCAACACACAGACAGGAAACACAACAGACGGTTGTTATGGAGAGAAACAACACAAGGTACAGAGCAACACACACACACGCACACACACGCACACACACGCACACACACGCACACACACACACACACACACACACACACACACACACACACAGCAGGAGTTGTGTGTTGGACAGCAGGTGACCTCCTCAGAAGTTCTCCTTGTAGAAGTTGAAGCCGAAGTGTTCACACTGAGCTTTGATGACTTTAGCCAGAGCAGGAGAGCCGCAGTAGAACACGTGCACTTTGCCTTTGTTCTCCTCGGACACCTTCTGAAACACCTGACACACACACACACACACACACACACACACACACACACACACACACGCACACACACACACACACACAGCTGACTGAGGATGGAGTCTGGAGAAATTATTACAGCACTGGAAACAAAAGAGAACGAGCAGAAATACTACCAGTGATGATCTTCATAACCATAAAGATGTCCAACTTATCAAACCAGAAAATAAAATATAAAGCGGCTCTCATTAGACGAGGGACGGGTGACATCACCTCTACTCGTAGAATATGATGGTATAAAACAGTAAAATACTGCGTCTGTAAATATGAGCTGTTCACACTTTGATACTTCTCCTGTTTCCTTCAAGACAAACAGGAATCATCAACGACCTGATCTGTGAAAGATTCAGCTGAAAGTCAAACCTCAGTTTAGATGTCGCTCATGAATATCAACACAGTGAGTCGGTGTGTGTGTGTGTGTGTGTGTGTGTGTGTGTGTGTGTGTGTGTGTGTGTGTGTGTGACCTGTAGATGTGACAGAGTCAACATCTGGTTCAACACAGTGAACTCTAGTGCAGATATTAATGATTGTTTAATTTAATGACAGTAAACGTTCTGCTCAGTGTCTCTGTGACGTTCAGGACACGTTTCCACGGTGAGACGTGCTGCGGTCACACCGTCACTGACATGATGAACTGCACATCACACGTTTTTCATAGGATTGTTTTTTTTGTAGAAAATCTGCGACATGAACTGATAAAGGTTCTGAATTCTGAATTCTATTTCAGAACTTTGCATGTTGTGATTCACGTTGGTATGGTTGGACGGGTTCATGGTTCTGATCTCTGGCTGACAGTGTGTCCTCACCTTCCCCCACTCGGGTCGTCCAGGCTGGGTTCTGGTCCTCAGTCCAGTGATGGAGTCTCTCTTCTCTTTCTTGGCCAGGAGGTCCAGCGCCATCTGCAGGCCGATGGCCTTCATGTCATTCTTACTGAGAGCAGACGTCATGTACATGTGCATCTCCAGGAAGCGACCTGACAGGCAGCAGAGTTTCATCAGAGCTTTGATTCTCTCTACGCTCTTTCTTTACATATCGCTCTACTTATCTGACTCCGTCTCACCTTCTGGCTCCTCGTCAGCCTGGTCCATCTCAAGTTTGGTCAGTAAGCTGACAAACCATTCGAATGACTTCTGGTCTCTGTTGATCCAGATGAAGTCGACCTGCAGGGTCCAAAACAGACACATGTGTTCCCATCAACATGCTCTCTACAGCGTTTGATGAGACGTGATGTGTGACACCTGACCTCGCTGGCTTCCTTACTTTGCGGAGCTTCATGTCGCTGTCTTTGATGTTTTCACACCAGGAGTAGTTACAGTTGGGACAGTTCTGCTTCCTCCTGCGATATCTGCAAAGACACCACATCACAGAGTTACACACACACACACACACACACACACACACACACACACACACACACACACGGAGCTTTAAAGAACCATCGGGCCACGGCGGCCTCTGATCGGACTTCATGAGTTCAGACCACAAAGACGTCTCACAGCTTCTTCTCAGACAGAGACGGAAGCTGTGAGAGTGTGTGAGGCTACAACAGACAACACGTCAGTATCCCTCAAAGGAACACTTCACTGAATACTGGAAACACAGTAAAACAGCGTGTCAGCATTCTGCTCAACACCTGAAGCAGCTGAGACATGATTTAAACCAGAAACAAGCAGAGAAACATCAGATGTCTCCAGCAGCAGAGAACACATCGCTACCTGAGGTGAAACAGTCGGCAGTCTCACCTGTACATGATGCTCTGCAGGATGGAGGCGAACGGTGTGATGCCGATACCGGCCCCGATCAGAACCGCATGCTCTGAGGCAAAGATCTGTCTGGTAGGAGTCCCGTATGGTCCGTCCACATAACACTGACACACAACACACAACACTGCGTCTCAACACTTTAACACATCAGGTGTTTTACATT
Source organism: Sparus aurata (assembly GCF_900880675.1). Classification (NCBI taxonomy): domain Eukaryota; kingdom Metazoa; phylum Chordata; class Actinopteri; order Spariformes; family Sparidae; genus Sparus; species Sparus aurata. The sequence goes on along the minus strand of NC_044194.1, from coordinate 657,228 downwards.
ATAGACTCTTTATAGACTTGGACATCAACATCCAGGTGTCAGCAGGTGTGATCAGGTGTGAGCAGGTGTGATCAGGTGTCAGCAGGTGTCAGCAGGTGTGATCAGGTGTCAGCAGGTGTGATCAGGTGTCAGCAGGTGTGATCAGGTGTGATCAGGTGTCAGCAGGTGTGATCAGGTGTCAGCAGGTGTGATCAGGTGTGATCAGGTGTCAGCAGGTGTGATCAGGTGTCAGCAGGTGTGATCAGGTGTCAGCAGGTGTGATCAGGTGTGATCAGGTGTCGGCAGGTGTGATCAGGTGTCAGCAGGTGTGATCAGGTGTCAGCAGGTGTGATCAGGTGTCAGCAGGTGTGATCAGGTGTGATCAGGTGTGATCAGGTGTCAGCAGCCTGTAAGAGTTTCAGTCTTCTTGATGTTTTAAATGTAAATGTCAGGTGTTGTTCATGTTACTCACCTTAATGTTGCAGAATCTGTGATTCTCACCGTACTTGGCAGAAACCTGCAGTGTCACGAGGAGACAGTTAATCTTCTCAAAAACCATAAAACAGTTTGTAAAATAACCGCAGATATTTGTGACTGACCTCTCTGAGTGGAGGAGCCTCTCCTCTCTCTGCTGGACCCAGCTCGTCTGGAAGAGGCTCGTCTGGCCCCTCGGATCCAGACATCGGGTCCGGGGCCACGTCGGTCTGGGGCCCGCTCTGACGGTACATCATCAGCTCAATTGCATCGTCCTCGTTAGAAGCCACTGCTCCATTACAGTTTGTAGAGCTGAACAGGTCCTCCTGTGAGGAGGTCACAGGTGAGACAGGTGGAACGTGTGTGTGTGTGTGTGTGTGTGTGTGTGTGTGTGTGTGTGTGTGCGTGTGTGTGTGTGTGTGTGTGTAACCTGGGCCTTCAGCAGCTGGCGGTGGCTCCTCAGGCTGGTGCTCAGTCTCTTGGGGCTGACCGTCTGGCTCTCAGGCTGTCTGAAGTACTCGTACAGACGGTTGGTCCACTGACCCATCGAGCGGATGTGGAGCCACAGAGAATCTGCAGGTCAAAGGTCACCACAGTCAACACTGGTACCTGCCTTAAAGGAACATTTCACTCAAACATGTAAACTCAGTCATCATCTCCTCCACCATAACTCCACTGAACTGTTCCTTTATGTTGAGTGACGAGTCAGTTCTTCAGTTTCACTCCTTTATGTCTTTCTTTGTATTTTTAATATTGATGTTGTCATGTATGATTCAGTTTGGGTTCAGGTGAGTTCAGGTGAGTTCAGGTGAGTTCAGGTGAGGTGTACCTGACTGCTCTGGAGCGCTGCTGATGGTGAACGGATGCCACTCGTACTTTGCGATCACTGGGATGTTGATGTAGACGTAATCTCCAGGTTTGAAATGGAAGAACTGAGGCCGTCTGATCACCAGGTGAGTCACCTGAAGAGGCAGAACACAGCATGAATAAACACTGAGATGATCTCAGACACATGAAGGTCTGAGCGCTTCAGTCACACCTCAGATCCTCAGTTACTGGATCACTACTGAGTCTGTCACCTTGGACGGCAGCAGGTTGACCTCCACGATGTAAAGTCCTCCCATACGAGACACAGCGATGCCTACGATCTTCTCCAGCAGGAAGAGCAAACCGGGGACCACAAACCACTTCCAGAAGTTTGCACAGTGCACCATGAGCAGAGACCACACCCACACGTAGGACAGGTGAGACCAGTAAAACACCTGGAGGACGAACAGGGAAGCATTCAAGTGTTCAGTCAAAGAAAACATGAACATGTGATCATGGCTGATGTCACACTGTGCTGCTGCAGGACAGAACCAAGAACCAGCCGGACGATAAGATCAGTTTAAATCCTGTCGGTGCTGCAGTGACTGACCAGAGACACAAGAGGGGGCCGATCACACACAGCACACACCAGGACTGGACCCAACCCAGCGACCTCAGAACCGCCTCCACCAGCAACAAGCACCTGGGCGGCGGCGTTGACTCTTACTTCAAAATGTCCGCTGCGTCTGACGAAGGTGCTGGAGCAGAGCACCATGAGGCAGATGACGACCTGCAGGACGACTCCGGTCAGCGACGCCGAGCCCTTCACCCAGCCGATCCCGGGCCTGGTGGTCAGCAGATACTCCCACACACTGAACTCAGTGCGCTCTGCCAGCTGCACTGAAACACACCAACACAGGAAACACCTGAGTTACTAAAACATCCAGTCATACAAGTCAGAAATAAATACATGAGGTCACAAAGTATTAACAAAAAACTGACAAGCTGTGAGGTGTCACTCTGCACCGGGACTGAAGTGCAATAAAAAACATTTCAAAATGAACTAAAATTAAAAACAAGATGTGAGAAAAAAGCATTTTAACAGAATTTACACTTCGCTGAGATATCTAGTGAAGTTAGCATGCTAAGTGGCTAGCACTGACACGTCCAGAGCTCCTGTGCTAGGTGTAAACATGAACACTCCCTGCAGCTCTGAGCTCCCAGTCCGGACCGTTACATGCACAGCTAACTGAGCTAACAGCTAACAGCTACAACAGTAGGCAGCAGGTAGCAGATACTCTGGTGATATGCTGTCTGGAATATGAATTACACAGCTCGCATACAGGAAGCAAACATAAAACGTAAAATAAAGAAGTTATAAAAATGCGTCAATCTAATATTTAATCTCTTAAATCCTTCATCACAGGAACGTGTTGCGCTGCGACTGCAGTTCTCAGAGAAAACTTCAGTCCAGCCGCTGCACTTCACACACACCAGGAGTCCACACAACAGGTCACATGTTTATTGTAAATGAGAGGAAAGACGCTGCGGTCAGTCTCTGACAGAAACCCTGAGCTCCACTCTGTTTCTCATCCACGCGGTCGGTACCGAAGTTGAAGACGTGAGCGGTGGTGTGCACCAGCGTGTAGCAGAGGATGGCGTAGCCCACGATCTGATGCAGCAGGATGTTCTGGTCCAGAGGTAAGACCCTCACCACCCAGGTCGCCCTCAGCCAGGTCAGGAAGCGCCGCAGCATCAGAACCTGCACACACACACACACACACACACACAGATATATAGATAGATAGATAGATAGTTTCTCCTCTGTAAAGTTTGTCACCATCAGATTGAGGTTCAGCCTCAGTTAGATGTGTTGTTGTGTGTGTGACCCGTCTCCCCGGTGCCGGCCGGGTCGTACCATGACGAAGGTGCAGTTGAAGTTGAGACACCGTCCGCAGCCCTTGGCCACCATGAACCAGGCGCCCCCCTGACTGTGCTGCAGCATGGCCCCCACAAACAGCAGCAGGCTGAGGCAGGCGTACAGACACAGGAACAGCAGCTTCCGGCTGTTGTTTTGCCAGTAAGCTCGAGTCAGGTAACGAGGAGCGTGACGCTTCTTCTGATCCACATCAGGAGGCTTCAACCAGTTAGCAGCACTGAGGGGCAGACCAAGGGCGAGCGAGGCAGAGCAACAAGAGAGAGAGAGACAGAGAGACAGATAGACAGAGAGAGAGAGACAGACAGAGAGAGAGAGACAGACAGATAGAGAGAGAGAGAGACAGACAGAGAGAGAGACAGACAGAGAGAGAGACAGACAGAGAGAGAGAGACAGACAGATAGAGAGAGAGACAGACAGAGAGAGACAGAGAGACAGACAGAGACAGAGAGAGAGAGAGAGACAGACAGAGAGAGAGACAGACAGACAGAGACAGAGAGACAGAGAGACAGACAGAGACAGAGAGAGAGAGAGACAGACAGAGAGAGACAGAGAGACAGACAGAGAGAGACAGAGAGACAGACAGAGACAGAGAGAGAGAGAGAGACAGACAGATAGAGAGAGGGAGAGAGAGTTAAAAGTTAAAAGTGGAGACGAGACAGACCCCAGATTATCGTGGGATCTGTATAAACTCATGTCTTGGAAAGGTGCTATGTAGTGTACTAAATTCACGGATTAAAGATTTCATACAGAACATCAGGTATTAAGCAGAAGTCAAATTGGATTCCTACCTAAATGTAGAACCACAGACCATATTCTTACACTGCACACTAACTGATACACATGTGCAAAGAAATAACACAAAAATATTTGCTTGCTTTGTGGATTATTAAAAAGCCTTTGATTCAATCTGGCACAGCGGCCTTTTCTTTAAATTAATTGAAAGTGGTATCAGAGGAAAAGTTATGAGTTGATCAAATCAATGTATACTAACGGAAACTGCTCAGTTAAGATTGGAACCAAGAGAACAGAATCTTTCTTCCAGGAGCGTGTTGTAAGACAGGGCTGTAACCTCTGAGCCCCACGCTGTTTAATGTATATATTAATGAACTGGCAAAACAATCAGAGAATTCCCTGCACCTGGACTGAAACTACAAGACACTGAAGGAAAATGTCTCCTTTATGCTGATGACCTGGTCCTGCTGTCCCCCACAAGAGAAGGTTACAGCAACACTCATCACAACTGGACAAATCCTGTCAGACCTGACAGTCAACCAGCCCAAAGTTTCACTGTTCAGAACAGGTCCAGACTAACAGAACAGGTCCAGACTAACAGAACAGGTCCAGACTACAGAGAAGCAGACCAGATTTTGAATGGAGTCTGGTGACTGTCTCCACAGATGACACAAGTCTCTATTGGTGGTTACAGACCTGAGATTTATATTTCAGACAGTGGTGTCGCACTCAGAAGCTGTGGCGGGTCCCAAGTTGCACAAAATGTCAGTTTCTACTAGGGCCGGGACTTTAACGCGTTAATTACGATTAATTAATGACACAAAAAATAACGCGTTAAAAAAATTAACGCATTTTAATCGCACTGATTTTTTGCACCGCGGAACGTTTCTCACTGGATGAGTTTCAGGGGTACTTATTATACTGGAGCACCAACAAACTAGTAACGTCGCAGTCAACGACGTTACTAGTTAGTAGCGAAAGAAAGTAGCGACGCTCCCACCACGCTACTGAGAAATGTAGTTACACTAGTAACGTCGCTACAAGTAGCGGCGTTACTAGTGTAACTACATTTCTCAGTAGCGTGGTGGTAGCGTCGCTACTTTCTGAATGAAATAGCTCCTCAGTAGCTTAGCTCTTTTATTGACCAAGTAGCGCGGTAGCGTCCACACAAGCTACATTTTTATGAACACCTCTGAAGTTCAGCGCAGCGGAGCTTTCTGTTGCGGTCTGAAATGAAAGGATAAGTCGGTGACGCCACCGCCACACATGGCCGTGTATGTGGAGCCGACAGAAGCACTTCCGTATGACGGTGACACCACGGACTCATCCTTGCATACAACGTCTCTGCTGCACGGGAACACAGACAGGTTAGCTTCAGTGAGTTACGTTACTTGATGGAAAGATGGCGGAGGGTGAGGAGGACGGAGACGAGTTGATCCCGAGGGATGCAAAAGACAAACTTCAATAATAAACAAATACAGTAACAGAGAAACGTTACTCTGAATTGTTACTTTTGTAATTTTTAACCAGCACAGGATACAGCAACAATGCAATTTCTACAAAAGCAAAGTCCGGTGATTAGTCAAAATGATTAGCTTAACATGTATGTAGATATAGCTGCTACTACAGAGTGGGCCTAATAAAAATACCACTTTTGAAACTGCCAGTTATATGAGACACTGGTTGATGGATAGAGTACTTTATTAATCTCAAAGGGAAATTAAAGTGTTACAGCCACTTGACATGAATCAAAATCCAAAAACAATGAGGTAGGTAAAAGAAACAAATACAATTAAAGGCTGAGTTATATACAATAACTAAATAGACTAACTCAAATATCAAATATAAATTATAAAGCTGAAACTAGAAGACTAGAGAACCTTAACGAAAACTATAAACTATGAAAAAAAACAAACAAACAATGTTTTGTTGCCTAAGCTTCTGTATTCAGTCATTATTCAATGGTAGACTAAAATCCATGTGAAAAAAATTGCTTCTCACTGATCTCAGGTCAAATATTTATATGCGATTAAAATGCGATTCATTTCGATTAATTAATTACAAAGCCTCTGATTAATTCGATTAATTTTTTTAATCGAGTCCCGGCCCTAGTTTCTACATATTGTTGCTTTAGTGAATTGCATTTAATGCTGAATTGACAAGAAGGCTCCAATGATTTAGAATTTGTCATGGCGGTTTCACAAAGTTTGTTGAGTTTCTCCTCATGAAACTACTCTTAAAATCACCACATTTGTTAATGGAGTCTGGTGCTGTTGTGGTGACGGTTCAGTGTTGGATCAGATGAAACAGACGGTTCACAAACAGCTGCTGCTGACATTGTTGTCTTCTTCTTCCTCTTCTTCTTCCTCCTCTTCCTCTTCATGTGGTCTGAGTGATCAGATCTCACCTGTGCTGATCTCTCAGGGGAGACGGTGACATCAGGTGTGTGAGTTACTTTTCTCTTTTAGAGGAAACTTTAGTGTGTGCAGTAGTCACATCAGGCTCTGTGATGCAGGAGGCAGATGAACTCATCTCATTTCAAGGGAACCTGACACACACTGTGCATGCAGCGATCCACTAATCACATTAGTTCTTCTTCAGAGTGCAGAAGCAGACCACACCAGGGGCGGTTCTAGGGGGGGGGCCAACAGGGGCCAGACCCTGTACCTCTGAGCCCGGACCCCCTGTGGCCCCCAACAGGGGGTCTGCATCAATAACACCATGACACATTTCCTGCATTGATTTTGTTCTGAAGGGAAAGGTAGAAATAAAGTGTCTCAGCAGTTTACTACCCAATCAAAATTGATGAAATTGTAAACACTGTTTTGTCTGAGTGAGGGATTTATCCTTTTTCCCGGGTTGTATGTGCCCCCCAACAAAAAAGCCGGCCCCAACCTGGCCCCCCTATTAAAACTGGTCTAGAACCACCACTGGCCCTGCACATGGAGTTGCTGGTAACAACATTGAAAAATGAGCAACGAGCGATAGAAAATCGTGAAAACGAAGACTTGGTGCCAAAAAGAAAAGCAACGTCAGTTATCTGGAATTATTTCAGCAACAAGAAGGATGATACTGACCAAACGTGTTCTGTGTCGACAGTGTGTTGCATCTGTTGCCACAACGAGGTAACACAACTAATTAGTTTGAGCATTTACCACACAGCTCAGCAGACAATAAGAGGTGAGATCAGTGCAGGTTAATTGTCTACAAGATAGCAGCAGTGCAGTATAACATAAAGTGCTGTTCAGGTCATCTGATGAAAGTTCCTGTATTTTTTCATCAATATATATCACAGGGTTAAAAAAACGCAATGTCAGTTTTTTCCATTATCGTGCAGCTCTAACCTGAATTATTCTGCAGATCTATAAAAGTCCAAATCTAACAATCATCTCTTCTTCTTCATGTTCTGCAGACTTCAGTTGACTGTGTCTGACCTGATGGTGAGGTTCTCCATGACCTCGGGGAAGTTCTCCAGCTCGGCCTTCAGCTCCTCGAAGGTGATGGCGCCACTGTTGTCTTTATCGGCCGACTCGAACAACGCCAGAGTCAAATCATCCAGCTTCTCCTCCGGCAGAGAGATGGCGCTCTCACGCAGACACGACTTCAAAACTGTTCGCAGCTCGTCCGGATCGATGGAACCGCTGCCTGCAAGCAAACAGCAGACTGTGAACATGTGGAGGACAGACTGTGTGTGTGTGTGTGTGTGTGTGTGTGTGTGATCACTGACCGTCCACATCGTACACCTGGAAGAGGAACTTGAGCTTGTCCGTCTCGCTGCCGTGGATCAGCATGTCCAGAGCTTTCAGCAGCTCGTCCAGGCTGATGGAGCTGCTGCCATCCGAGTCGAACAGAGCAAAGAAACGCTCGGCGAAGAAAGACTGCAGGCGACACAACTCACCGTCATCATCATCATCTGAGATTAACCTGAAGATTGTTCTCAGGGTTCATTGAAAAACAGTCTATAAATATTAAATAACTGAAGCTCAGCCTGCAGTTCCTGTGACGGCCACCAGAGGCTCCACCAGGGACTCAGTCCCAGAAGAGTCCATGTTCAAATGTCTGTCAGCAGAATCAACATGTTCACAGCTGCTTCCTGTAGATCATTGATCCCTTCATCACTGCTTTATATTATATCAAGGCTTAAAGTGACGCATCCTGAGGGGGCGTGGCCTCTTTGAGTGACAGGTAGCTGTCTGCTGCTCCACCTCTCATGGTGTCGGTGCTGTTGGACCCTTCTGGAGGATTTAATTAAGTGATAATCAAAGTATTTAATTGACTGACTCATCAACTAAACGTTGGAGCTCAACATCATGTGTCTGGTGACCCTGTGGAGGGGCCCGGCCCGGCCCGGCCCGGCCCAGGTGGGGAACCACTGGACTGAACTCTGTAGTAGTTCCAAGTGTCTCCAGCTGTAACATGCTGCTGTGACACTGATGCATCAGTATCAATAATGTTCTATAGAACCAGAGGTTTTACAGCACAGTACGTGTTTGTACTGCATGAACACGGCTCTGCTTACTGTTACTAGTACTCTGACTTCAGTAGAGTAACTGATTACTTGGCCCGGCCCGGCCCGCCTGTCTCACCTCTTTGACCTTCAGCGCTGTTTTGAACTCGTCCAGGTCGATCTCTTTGTCGTCTCCAGCGATGCTCTCAAACTGTTTGGTCATCCACTCCAGCCAGCGGGCGTCCTCGTCCAGACTCATGGTGACCCGTTCTGCTGCTGGACGACACGGGCCGACAGTCTCAATGTCTCAGTGAAGGTCACAGAGTCAAACGTGCTGGTGGATCAGCACAGCCATCATTCAGAACCATGCCGACACAGACTGAGCAGATGCAGAACTGAAGGGGGCGCTGTCCTGACAGCTCATCTGCTGCAGCACCTGAACCAGCTCGTCTGAGACGGTTCAGGTGCTGGTTCGGAGCCAGTCTCTACTCCAGAACCAGTTCTTTGCTCTCAGTCAGAGAACACTGGTTTCAGAGTGGCTCCAGCAGTTTGCTGTAAGAACCACTTACACTGAGGCAGGGGGCGGGCTTATCTGGACCACAGACCAACTAAAACAGCTCATGACCGCCATTTTTAACACCAAAGCTACTGTGTCGGTTCTGACTGGTTTCACTGTGTTCTGAGTGCCACAGTGGAGAACCATACAGAGACTGAATGAGTTACTCTACTGTGGCTGTCATGCCTGTGGAAATACCAGCTTTAAACCAGAACCAGGACCAGAACCAGCACCAGCCCAGAAGCTGCTCATCCCTCGTCAGTTAACTCAAACAGTTCTGTATCTGCCGTCTGTGTCTGAGCCGCTCAGCACGACATTTCATCTCATTTACCACAAAACTCTCACAGCAACGACCCGGCTGTCCGAGAGGCCCGGCTGTCCGAGAGGCCCGGCTGTCCGAGAGGCCCGGCTGTCCGAGAGGCCCGGCTGTCCGAGAGGCCCGGCTGTCCGAGAGGCCCGGCTGTACGAGAGGCCCGGCTCAGCTCCAGTGACCAACCTTCACCAGCAGCTGAAGTCCTGTGGACGTCCTGCTGTAGTCCTACAGAGAGACGACTATTGATAGACTGCAGCAACGTGTACTTGTTACCATGGAGATGTCAACCACAGAGACAGACAGAATCAACTGAGACCAGAAACACTGAAGAGCACAGAACCTCTCGTTTTACTCTTATTCTGGTGTTCTGCAAATATTTATCTCTACAAAATCAGGATCAGCTCACATCATCAGAGCTGCAACCATCACAATCATCTTCCTTATTCAATCATCTGCTGAATATTTGGTCCAATAACAGAAATGTGAGCTCGTACAGGTCTTAAACATATTCAACAAGTATTGATGATCACAATAGTTGCAGATTAATGAACTGACTACTCGCTGCAGCTGTGTGATAACTTCACTACCGGCTGCAGTGTTTCAGGAGATAAAGACGTTTCAGTTTTACCTGCAGCAGCGAGTCGTCCGCTCCGACCGTTTAAATCCTCACGCTGTTGTTTCTGTGAGCCGCTCGCTGCTTCTCTGCTCCTCCTGTTCTGCAGCCGCTGTCAGCTGGAGCTGACAGGCCGCCGCCCAGCGAGCTGCAGCCGCTCAGAGACCAGACCACAAACACAACGAGCACAGTGGAAATAAAACACATCAGCTGATCGAGACCTCAATCATTTCTACATCAGCTGACAATGATCACATTTTAGAACCTTTAACAGAAATCCAGCAGGACTGAAACTTATTATTAATTCTACTAATGATTCATTTTCCTCCTCATCTTCTGTCAGGCCTCTGTGACGTCTTCACACGTCGTGACGGTCACAGAAGAAAAAACACAAAACAGCTGGGGTGGCATGGATCAGTCGAGTTCTTGCAGCCTGGTGGGGTCGGTCCGGCCTGCACGGCGCGATGCTGCTGCAGCGGGAGAGGATCGTTTCTTTGTGTGACGCACCAATAAAGTCTGACTGATTCAATCTGAACATTTCGGCTTCATCACGACGGTCTCAGACTTCTGCTGTCTGGGCTCGAATGTTAGAAGTTTGTAACGCAGACACAATTTAAAGTCTTCATGTGAAGTTTGACATATATCTGATTCCCCACATGTACAGAAAAGAGTCTTTATTAGAGCACCATACAAAACATCACAGAGGACATCTCTGATTGAAGGCACGTTTCTGAGACACTGAACATCCACCATTAAATAAAAGAAGCTCACACAACTCAAACCTGAGCGACAGTTAATATTACATAAACAGCTGCAGACTCACTAACGAGTCCCTTCTGCCTAAAAACACACCAACAGACCTGAAATACATCAAATAACTGCAGTGAGTCAACACAGAACAAACCTTACATTATCATAACAGATCATTATTACAAACCTTCACACGTCTCACTTAAATACAATTATGTACATTTCAATTAAAATAACTCTACACTCAGTGTTTACAGAGACGCTCACAGACAGGAAGTCTCTCCTGTAATGTCTCCACCTCCTGCTGACCAGGAGCTCCAGGAGCTCCTGTAATGTCTCCACCTCCTGCTGACCAGGAGCTCCTGTAATGTCTCCTCCTCCCGCTGACAGTCAGAACACATGTGTGGTGCTGCGACAGGAGAAGTCAGCAGAACTGGACCTCTGAGGACCCTCAGCCCAGTCTTCAGTCTACATCTAATGTAAAACAACCAAATCTGTGCAATTTACAAACACTCAGGGTTCCCTCGTCAGAGTGACATCAGTGTATAAATCAACGCCACAGAACCAGAACCAAGAGTCCAACAGTCCATCTGAAGCAGTTTAATGTCTGTGAGACGACGTCTGCTGTTGTGGTTCCTGTTTTGTCACGTGATGCTGAGTGTGTGTTGTTGCCTCATGCTGATGGAAGCAGAGAGGAGACGGGGGTTAGATCCTGGTCCAGGTCCTGGTCCTGGTCCTGGTCCTGGTCCTCCATGATGGCCTGCAGAGCCTCCAGACCCTCCACAGACACAGTGAGACTGCCAATCACCTCGCTGCGGTCCTCCACATCGACAACTACACACACACACACACAAACACACACAGCAGTGTTCAGATCATGTGACACAGATATGTTTGTGTGTGTGTGTGTGTGTGTGTGTGTGTGTGTGTGTGTGTGCGTGTGTGTGTGTGTGTGTGTACCGTGCAGGCTGGTCTCAGTCAGGTCTTGTTGTCTCTCCAGGATCTCGGGGATCCTCAGGAAGGCCACGCCCACGTCCTCACACTCCCTCTCCTGCTCCTCTTCCTCCGGAGGCTCGCTCACCACGGTGAAGACGATCCTGTCCGACAGCAACACACCTTTATTACTGATCATCATCGTCAATGTTGTTTCCATTCTCTATTAATAATGTATTATTATCTCAGTCTGGGTTCAGAAGAAGTCAGCTTCTGCTCAGGAACGACCTCCCAGCTGACATCAGACAATCTGTTTCTATCTGCTGATGACATCATCAGGTATGTCTGATGATCTGTCTCACCTCTCCATCTGAGGGTTTCGTCCCTGCAGGACGCCCCTCAGCAGGCGCCGCCTCGCCTCGTTGTTCTCAGCGTCCACAGGAACGACTGTGAGGTCACAACAACACAGAACACCATCAGTGACTGGATTTCTTCTCAGGGAAAAAACAACATTTACTGCTGCTGCACAAAGAAGAACTGAACCCAGATCAGCAGGAGAGGAGCGTCTCCGTCTGTTTCAGGAGGTTTGAGATGTGAAAGTTAAAAACACGACTCAATGACTCATCATCTGTTGGTTCTTCAGCACAGTGGGAATGTTTCCTCATCAATCACAAAATGAAAAGCATTTGAACTCAGAGGTTTGATCGGCTCGTCATCATGACTCTACACATCTAAATCAACTGTTTCAGAGACATGGAGGCTGGAGAAGGTATGAATGTGTGGCTCTGCATGATGACTGACATGCTGCTGCTACATCTGCTCATCAGACTCAGTGAGGTGACGTGAGTCGGTCCTGATGACACAGATGCAGCTCAAACATCAGCACAGTATCAACATGGACAGCAGGAGAGAGCAGTGACCTTTGCTGTAGTTGTAGTTGATGCTCTTGCCCCGGGGGGGTTTGGGGAGAGACAGGGGGGTCTCTTCTGTGGGCAGATCCAGGAGAGAGTACTCCACAAACAGA
>NC_044194.1:614661-639661 GCF_900880675.1 Sparus aurata | reverse complement strand
GCGTGCACTCTGTCTGCACATCGAGGGTTAAATCTGCTCTGAGATCAGTTAGTGATGTGTTCTCTCCTGCAGACTGAGATCACAGCAGACGAGCTGATGGAGACACCTGATGTTTGTTTGGTTGTCAGTCTACAATGACTCTGGATCAGACTCCATGTAGAGAATGAACCTGACAAAACTTCAACCTTATTTAACATTTTCACGATTCTGTTTTTAATGTTCTCCTTTCTTTCATCTGTATTTACTGAAATGTGTCAGTTTTATATGATGAGTCTGAATCCCTGAAGCTGAAACGGACACGTGTCGTTGATTAGACAGTTAAAGTGGACAGACGTCAGACTCAAACCACCGGCCGCTGAAATCTAAGTGCAGTTTGTAACTTTGAGTGTCTCTGACTGACTCTAACATATTTTACATGCAGACCAAACAGGTTTTTTCTTTTCGTCTATAATATATAAAATCAAGAAAGTTTTTTTTTTAACTTGTTACAGAGTTTTACAGAGAACTACTCTTCCTTCTGTAAAGCTCTGAACACGCTGCTGGTTGTTGTTGGCGTGACGGTGTTGATGTGATGTCACTCACCGACCAGCGGTGCGGTCCCGTAAACTTTTCCATCCTGTTCCAGCAGCTGCTGCAGCCGAAGCTGACCGCTGGCCAGAATCCTCCAGTCCAAACCCAGGGCCTGGTGCAGCTCCACGGTGACACAGCCTCTGTGCAGATAGTCCAGGAAGCGGTCGTCCATGCTCACCACGTACTTCGATGTGAACCCATACTTGGGTTTCTGGCCCGTCACCACCGGGGTGGAGTGCAGCTCAAACAAATACAAGGAGTAAGTACAGAAGGTGGAGGGCTCTCCGTCACCCAGAACCTCCAGGGCAGACGGAGACAGTGTGGCGCCAACTATCTGAAGTTCCAGAAGGTTCTCTCCACGCTCGAGGTGAAGAGTTTCGTCCAGCTGCTCTGCCTCGTCCTCAGCAGTGAGGTCTGGTTTGAAGACGTAGGTTTTGGTGCCGTAGGCGACGTCTCGGAGCTGAGCTGAGGAGCAACGACAGGAAAACAAGCTCGTCAGTTCATAGATAATCAAAGAGACTCGGAGACAGACGCACAGAGGAGAGGAGGTTCCCTCACTGTGGAGCTGTGTGAGGAGCCGCTGCTTTAAATGTGCTGTTCCAGACTTTAAAAAACTACAATACCCATGAGCCTCAGCTGAGGATGTCACGGAGAAGAAGACAGTCAGAGGTTCAAACTCTTCGTTGTCACAAGTCTCCACAAATCAATCCAAAAGTTAATCAAGCCGCTGATTTTAAAATCAGAAGAGAAGCTCTGTGATTGGATGGTTCTTGCTGAAATGCATCCTGGGAGCAGCCATGATTAGTTAACTCTTCTGATTTTTTAACTAGATCCTTTTTGAAAAACATTGTGCTTTTTCTATTCAATGTGCTTTAGAGCCATGAGCATCGCTGTAAAATCTCAACAGGTGAACTTAACTTAAAAAAATCAAGTAAACTGTCTCAGAATTTTTATCTGTTTAAGATTTTCTGAGTTGAAAAACTTTTAACTCATTAATTGTGGGTCATTTTTTTATGTTAAGTCAGCTTTTTACCAATTACCATGCAGGGTAGCTGTTTCCCTGGTTTCCATCTTTATGCTAAGCTAGGCTAGCTGTTTCCCTTGTTTCCATCTTTATGCTAAGCTAGGCTAGCTGTTTCCCTTGTTTCCATCTTTAAGCTAGGCTAGCTGTTTCCCTTGTTTCCATCTTTATGCTAAGCTAGGCTAGCTGTTTCTCTTGTTTCCATCTTTATGCTAAGCTAGGCTAGCTGTTTCTCTTGTTTCCATCTTTATGCTAAGCTAGGCTAGCTGTTTCCTTTGTTTCCATCTTTATGCTAAGCTAGGCTAGCTGTTTCCCTTGTTTCCATCTTTATGCTAAGCTAGGCTAGCTGTTTCCCTTGTTTCCATCTTTATGCTAAGCTAGGCTAGCTGTTTCCCTTGTTTCCATCTTTATGCTAAGCTAGGCTAGCTGTTTCCTTTGTTTCCATCTTTATGCTAAGCTATCTCGATCTGAACCGGTCTCAGGGAGGAGGAGTGATGATGAATAAATACCTTCGAGCTTCCTGATCTTGGCCGCCCTCGTGTCCAACAGTTGAGCCTGTCGCTCCAGCTTCTGGTCGTGTTCCGCTCTGTCACCGTCCATCTTCTTCAACACAGCTTCCAGCTCCGCCTCATCAAAGCCAGAAGAGATGGACAACACTTACACTTCATCAGAGCACATGAATGTCTCCAGTGAACACATGCTGATGGACACGAGTCCTCGCTCAGGACCTGCTGTTCACATTTGTTGTCTTCACTGAACATTCAGAAAATTATAACATTTGTTTAGAATAATCAGCAACAGACTCCACGTGAAGTTCCAGAAGGTTCTCCACGCTCTCTGCCTCGTCCTCAGCAGTGAGGTCTGGTTTGGAGACGCAGGTTTCTGGGTAAACGGACTCCACCATCGTCCTTTAAGTTTGAGGTTTCCACTTCCTGCCACTTGATTTCTCTCCACCAATTTATTTACATTTAGTTACTAGTTACTTTGCAGATACAGATTACTCTGTATTGACAGGCTGCAGTGAAGCAGCACATTTTTAAATGAATTAATTTTCTCTGCAAACTCGTAATTAAAAACACTGAATATCAACCGTGCTGATCTGATGGTCGCAGTGTGAACGAGCGATGTGACTTGTTTCAGTTGTCTACACTCTGGTAAATATTCAGTCATGACTTGTATGAACACGTTCCTGCTGACAGTTCCTCGTGGTTCTGACACGTGATGCGTGTGATGACGCGTGTTTCTGGGTATAAAACAGATTTTAAACTGGTCCTGTGATGTTATCAGAGCTCAACAGTTTCTGTGGATCTAACTTTGATGGTTGCAGTCATATTGTGGCTGTCAGCTCAGGAGATCTACTGGACCGGGTCTACTTTTGGTAGTTTTGAATCATTTAAACATCAGAACATGTTACTGGACCTCCCCTTTACCCCTCTGGATCCCTGGATGCTGACCACTCACACTGACTGTGAGATTAAAGTGCTGTGTATCAGCTCTGAGGGCTTCTGACCGGACCAGATCACTAATCTACTTCCAGAACCGGCAAAGTGACAGTGGATCCGACAAACAGGATGAAGGATATAAAAGGCAGACATGAAATGAGTTGGTGTCCACCTTGTAGTCTCTGCAGATCTTGCTCTCCATGCTGAGGAGGTTTCTGGTCTTCTGCAGCTCCTGGATGGTTTCAGCGTGAGCGGCTCGCAGCTCTCGGACGCTGCTCGCTCCCTCCTCCACCTCCTTCAGGAAGCCCAGATCTCCGTTCTTCTGGGACTTTCTCGTCTGTGGGGGGACACATTGTAAATGTTAGTGACAGGAGGGAGGCGGAGTGAAGACAATCTGTTAATGAGACAGGTTCAGTCCAGAAACCGGTCCACATCCAGACCCAGCCCATACATCGTGTTCTGAAGACTACAACACACTGTGAAGTGTAGTTTTCTATTGATCAATAAGTTGTCAGTGACATTAATTTGGCTGCACAGTGAAGCTGGAGATCATTCACAGCCATCCTGTCCACAGAGTGTGGTGGACACTGACCAGGTCAACAGAGACAGACTGATGATGTTCCTGCTGAGTTCAGCAACCTCACAGAGAATTTACCATCAGCTGCTGAATCACAGAAGTACACCATTTCCAGATCGACTGTAAATGTAGTTGTAACTCATGTCTGAGTTCATGGAGCCTGATGTGGATATATTTCTGTGTAAACCTGAGAGACTCTCCGCCACGCTGACAGCTGAACGTTTGTAACATCCATGAAGTGAAAGACTCTCCTCCTGTTCTGTCTCTACAGTGTATCTGTCCTCTGCTGTCAGTGTGGGAGTCACACACACTCTGACAGACCAGGACTTCATTTCTAAACTCTGAAATCCACAGTGCTTTGTATGGGAAGTCTACTGGCGTCGACGGGGATGTCAGGGTGGATTCAAGTGCTCCTCAAGAACTCTGAATGAACACGAAGGCTGAATAAAACCAGAAGGTTTAGACTTAATAAAGACCAAATTACTCTGCCCCCCTTATTTCCACACAGGCACACTTAAACATTGAATTTTAAAAAAATCTGATTTCTTGGCTGAATGTTTTTATAATTAACTATTAAAGACAAGAAATTAGGGAGATGTGATGCTAATTAATCAATGACATGTTAACATCAAACCCCAAATCACACACACACACACACACACACACACACACACACACACACACACACACACACACACACACACACACACACACACACACACACACACACACACACACACACACACCTTGATGAGCAGCAGCGCCTCAGTGAGTTCAGCCACGTCGTACTCGTTCTCCTGTAAAAACAGCACAAGTGTTTGAAGTCTTTACATTCTTTCACTCACATGTTGAGCAGAAGCTCTCAAACAGTCAGTTTTGGGGAAACGTGTGTGTTCAGTATGAAACACACTTGAAGTCTCACCCTGCTGTAGAACTTCAGACGGTCTGTGAGCTCCTCCAGCTGCTGCTTCTGCTCCAGAAACTGGATCTGAAGTTTCTTATTTTCTTCTGTCAGCTTCTCACTCGTATCTGCAGACAAACATCACGCTGCTTCAATACATCCATCATTATCAAGATGATTCATGCTGCACTCGTCATGTAACAACTCATTCACTGACAGCAGCTCTATAATCACAGACACTCAGTGATAGTTACACATTATTAATGCAGTCTGTATATAGTTTGTATGTTTGCATCAGGAGCATTTGGGGTTCAGTATTTTGCTCAAAGACACTTTGACGTGCAGCGAGGAGGAGCCGGGATTCAAACCAGTGACCTTCCTATTACTAGATGACTGGCTCTACCTCCTGAGCAACAGCAGCTCTGAGTCATCACTGTTCACTCCTCAGGACTGTCTGGACCTGCACAGCAGCAATGTAAAGTGGATCTATCATGCAGATCAGTTCTGACCTCTCTCGGCCTTGATTTTGTCGAGGATTTCATTTTTGTCGACGAGGTCGGCCTTCAGCGCCGTCTCCAGCTGCACAATCTGTAACTTCAGCTGCTGCTCCTTAATCTGCCACTTCTGCTGCTGAGACACATCGAAGGCACTGAGAACACACAGACACCACATAAATCTGGTTAATGAGGGACGTGTAGGAGTGACCCACCACGACTGACGTGAGCAAACAGAAGATGAGTCGTCTGACAAACACGTCGATCTCTTTACCTGTTCACCAGTTTCTCATTGTTGTCCTTCAGCAGGTCTCTCTCCTGCTCTAGTTCACTGATTCGCTCCTGCAGCTGCGAACGAGAAGGAGAAGAGGAAGAGGAAGAGGAAGAAGGAGAAGAAGAAGAAGAAGAAGAAGGAGAAGAAAAAGAAGAAAAAGAAGAAGAAGAAGAAGAAGAAGAAGAAGACTTTCAAGTAACTTTATTTAAAAAAACATTCTAAGAAACTCTTAAATACTTATTTCAAATTGATGCATAACTAATCACACAAAGAACTATACAACAACCATCATTCTAGAAATGTAGAAGAAGAAGTGTCTGTCTGTGGTGGATTCACTGACAGTATGTGATGTCATGTGACGCTGCTCTGATCCATCGACAGGTCAAATGTTTGTGTTCTGATTATATTTTATTTCTATCCCTAATTAGATGGCAGTGAAACCTGACGTCACTATAAGACAAATGTTTTTAGGCTGAAATCTTCTCTGTAGTAAAGTGTTTTCAGTTAATTAGACCTAATTTGTGAACAGCTGTTCAGGCAGAGTGTTTGCGTGAGTCTCTTCCAGGTGCAGTCTGTGTTGGTATAATTAGTGAAAAAGAACTTTTATAAACACAAATACATTTTACTGATATCTATTTAATTTATGAGAAAAGGCAGCTCCTGCTCACATGTGAGAAGCAGAAACAGCACAGTCTGTTTTTGGCAATTGTTTAAAAATGTCTGATGTCTGAAACGATTTACTGAATATTAAAGTCGGTGCAGATTTGTTTCTTCTGATCGACTTAATGATTTATTGACTTTTCAGTCATTGCAGCTGAAAAGTCTGAAAGGTAAGAAGATTTGCAGTAACTCTGACATGAACAGGGAGTTCATTCATCACTTCCTGGTCCAGAGGAGGAGAGCTGGGTTTCTTCACGGCCCTCTTCTGCCCTCCAGACCGACCCGCTCCAGTCTTTGACAGGATGGAGATTCAACAACACGTATAAGAAGTGTTGCTCACCTGATCCATCTTCATCCTGGCCACAGTCGAGCACTGCAGCTGTTTCTCCAGGTCCAGACTCTTCATCCGCTCATCTTTCAGCTGAGCCGACAGCTCGTCCACCTTCAGCATCGCTGCGTCGTGACTCGTCTTCAGCATCCTCTGACTCTGAGAAGAAGAAACATGTTATTGATCTAAACATGTCACATGTTACAAAGACACTAAACAGTAACAATATAGGCTACTTCTTTGTCCCCGTGGAGAAAGTCCCCAGACTCCCTTAACAAATGTGTCAGTTTAGTGAGTTGTTGAGTTGGAGACACTTTATAAACTCTGTGAAACTCTGTCTCTGACTCATTCTGCATTATTTGGACCTTCTTGTTCATTCAGCAGATGTTCAGGACAGATGTTGGTACCAGGTGTGACTCACTGTGAAGCACATTGTTAAATAACAGAATCAGAAGGGAAATCAACACCTGTATGTCTCATCTATAACAGGATGATGGTGAGAAGACAGACAGCTCTTTTGTTTTGTTAGAGACTGTTTGTCTCAGAGACAACAGGTGGAAGCTGCTCCTCACAGAGATACACGTATTGATTTGTGATTACTGGTACTCCATCAGTTGTGCTGTGTTGATGTTGTGGAGGACGAGGCCGCTGAAGCTCCTCACCTCCTGCAGCTGTAGAAATCGTCCTTCCAGCTCTGTTACAGCGTTGGACCTGTCAGCCAGCTGCTTCTGCAGTTTGATCATCGTCACGTTGCTGTTGACATGTGACCTGAGAGACATCATCAGTGTTACTGAGCAGTTTGTTTACAGAGCAGATACATGAGAACCACCTCCATCCTGTCTGCTGAGCCACACAATCAATACCTCTGCTCAGTGTTAGCACATAAGCATTGTTACACAGAGAGAAGAGACACAGCACAGTCCACTGAAGCTAATTACCAGGTCTGAGAGAGTGTGTGTGTGTGTGTTTATATATCTATAACACAATGTGTTTTCAGATATTTGTGTGCTGTTGTTTGCTTCACTTGTGTTTTTAATTCTGACAGGAAGTTGTTCAACATCTGTGACTGAAAATAAAAGAAGGAACAATGATTTCTATCATTGCTAAATATAATATAATAATATAATTGTTAGATAAAATAAAACTTTTTTATAACATTTTTGGAGAAAGTCATTGTTTGTATGTTGTTTCAGCTGGTTTGCGTCTCTCCTGAGGGAAACATCTGTCTCTCCAGCTGCTGATGGCTCCACATGTTCACCAGCTGCTCTCTGACTGCGCTGTCATCGCTGACTGGTAAGATATCCTCCTGTTAGATAACTCTGAGTTTGATAACCGCATTTAAGGGATCATAAAAAGTGGAATATGTCTACCTCTCAGTATCGGCCCGTACTGTTGCATACGGGTCTGGCTGGTACAAAAAAAAATTAAACTTGCTTCAGGTTTTGTTTGAACGATGACATGATGTTCAGCAAACGGCACAATTCTCCCTAAAATGATTAATCGACGTTTCTGCTTCGTGCTGGAAGCAGATTCCTGCTTGATGGAGCAACAGGAGGTCGCAGGTAGTGACAGTGTTACAGGACACACAGCAGCTTTAAAAGGGTCAGTTACCTCAAATCAGAAAAAAAACAAAACCATAACATTTCACCTGAGTTTGGAGGTCTGCTGCTGTCGGACCTGCAGAAGTTTCTCCTCATATTCTGCCTCCTTCTTCCTCAGCTCGTCGTGCAGCAGCTGGTTGGCTCCCTCCATCTCCTCCATGTGGCTCCGCTGCAGCTCAACCACATTCTCTCTGGTTAGCAGAGGAAGCTAACGGTTAGCTTCAAATACTTTCCCTCACTTCAAATATGACAGAAGCAGCTGCATCTGTGTCAGTGCCCTGTGTGACAGTCGGTCCAGTGTTCAGTTCTGATCCAGAACTGACTGAACTGGTAACTGGATCAAAGTTCAGCAGCATCACAAAACTCACTTGCTTTCAGTCCATCCTTCATCTTATTCCACTAACTTCTTCATTCAGTGGAGTTCATTTCAATGAGACACCATGTGAACAGTTCAGCCTAACCCTAACACTGGTTTATAGTTTTGGTGCAACAGAATTTAATTGAATTTAACTTGGATTTAATCAGGTTCAGAGTTCATCCTGAATAACTAAACGTGGGCCTGTTGTTCTGATGTGTTGTGATGAAGCTGCAGAACTCACAGGTTGCGGATCTCGGCCCTCGCCTCCTCCAGCAGGTTGTGTCCAAACCGAGGTAAGAGTCCGGTCGGAGGTCTCCCCGCTCCCTCCAAACTCCTCGTACCTGCACGACACAAAACCAACACGTTTGTCCAAACCAGCGTGACGTCATGATCGTTAAGATTACATGTTCCGTTATTGATCCGCCTGGGAGAAATTCACAGGTAACACAGCAGTACAGAAGGAAAATAAGTAGCAAATGATAAAATAACAATTGGAAAATAAAACATATTAGAAAAAAATGAGCATACTATTTACAGTAACTGTCCTTGTGTGTAGGTGATGTATGCAGTATACACTAAATGTGAAAACAGATGTGACTGTGCAGATGTGCAGAGATCTGAGATATTAAATCAATTAATTATAATAAGTGCTGAACGCAGGTCAGACTGGGAACATACAGTTGATTAGTGACGACTGCTGATGAAAATCTTTCTGATGTGACTGAGACGAAGTAAAGTTTTAAAGTTTGGTCTTCTCTCTCCCGCATGAAGCGACAGTGAAACGCACCGTTAGCTTGAGTAAACTTGTGGATTCGTGTGGTTGGTTGGAAACATTTGGGATAATGAAAGAACACATCATGTAAAAAAAAGGTCTGATTGTTTTTTGACCTTTTAATGCAGAATTCCTTCACATTATATCTTTAATGTGATGTGGCACTGCAGTGATGATTCATCTATAGAGCTCAGGATCAAGATCAACTCCACACATTAAGATCTGTGACGTACTTTTTGGTCGAGTTTGAGAAGGAGAAGAAGCGTCGTCTCGCAGCTTCTTCAACCCAGAATTGACCCGTGATTGGACGTGGCCGTATGGTGACGGCCTGCTGCTCTGCGAGTTGAGGAGCTGCTGCTTGGCCACCAGGAGGCGCTTTTTTAGCCCCTCATTCTCCGTCTGCAGCCCCCGCACTTTGTCCTGGAGGTCCTCTATAATCTCCTCCATCCCCACGTCCCTCACCCTGCAGACGGGCTGACCTGCTCCTCCCGCTGCCAGCTGCTCCATACGTCCCCGGTCCTTCACCAGCCTCATCAGCTTAGTGCCCAGCCTGAAGGATGGAGGGTGAAGAGGTCAAAGGTCCAGAAACAACGTCATCACTCCTATGCTCTCAAGTCTGGAGCAGCAGAAACTCTGATCTTATATCAAATCTGAGTGGAAGCCTTTAGCTTCATCAGAACACATTCACCAATTATTCTCATATGAAAATGAGACAATCCAAAAATGGGCTGTATATAGTGTGCGTGTGTGTGTGTGTGTGTGTGTGTGTGTCTCACTTCTTGATCTTGTCATCCTGTGTGTTAATATGCTGTCTGAGGTGCAGGGTCTCCTCATGGAGGCGCAGGAACCGGTCCTCCAGCTCCTCCCTAGACACCCGCGAGATGTCCTGTCGCGCCCGAGCATTCTGATACACCGATAAATCTGCCACCATGAAGAGAAAAAACAAAACATCATCACCGTCAAAAAATTGCAACTCAAAGATTTAAACATGCTGAAGCTAAAAATCGTTCATGTGACCGTCAGTGTCAGAACAGAACAGAACAGAACAGAACAGAACAAATGGACGTGAAGTAACCGCTAGGTGTGGTGGTCGTCAGAGAGTTCAGACAAAACTAAACCACATTTACAGCATCAAATTCTTTTATCAAAATGGGAATGTTCCTGTCAGCCTGCCTGCAGCGTATACAGTACAGTACATCCTCTTATTTACAGCATTCCTCTTCTTATATAACTTGATGTGACTCATTCATCTAATTTCAAATGCTGACACAACAATTGATTGACAGTTGACAGTGAAATGCAAAGATCTGTTTTCCATGTTCTAATCTACAATTCAACATTTAGCTGAAGACAAAAATCAATCAGGTCTCTCTAATCTTCCTCCAAAGAGCCTGTTGGTGGAAGCAGAACATTGGATAGAACAGGTGTGTCTCTACACACACACACACACACACACACACACACACACACACACACACACTAATGAACAGTGACACACACAGAGCACATGTGGTGGCTGTAGTTGTGCATGTTGTCAGGACAGGTGACACACCTTGTGGACCTGCTGCAAGCCGGGACAGATTCACTGTGAGGTCTCTGACTGGAACATCAGCTGCTGTCTCATCGAGTAGAGTGGACATGTTTCAATCTGAAACGATAAGATCATTTATTAGACGAACACGTTATTAGCCCTGCAACAGCGTAACCCGTTCTGTTGTGTGGAGACAATGTTCCGCCAAACTTAACTTGAAAATCGGCTCATTTTACCTGATGTCTCTGTGGAAATAACAAGATAGATGCCAGAACAAGACTTTAGACCTCTGACTGACAGGTTGTGCCTCCCGGAGTTTTCGGCATACATTTCATATACTAAGTGCATCTCATCTTAATCTTATCCAAAATGTTACTGCTAAAGTCTCCCTGCTGCTACTGCGACCAGTGAGTTTTAACAACCGGAGCACATCAAGGAGACATGACTCTAAAATCCTAGTTTCTCTAAAATACGTTGTTCTTGCTGTTTTAAATATGTGCCGAACAGAAGTGCGACAGGTTCTGGCTGTTCGGTGTCGGCAGCCGTGTGTCTGGAGGAATATATCACGTTAACTTGGCAGGAAGCGAGAAAAGATGACAACATTTGAACCTAGTCTGGTGTGACAGCTTCTACGCGGGTTTTAAGGCTACACCGGATAATTAAAACACTTCTCACGTCTGTACATGTGAACATGTGTCAGCCACAGTTTAAAAACTGTGTGTGTTGTAAAAGCTCGTGAGATTTACTGTTTGTTCAGGAGTAACTGTTAATCACATCTGAGTTACCGTTAGCTAAAGTTAGCTAGCGTTAGCTGGCCGTGCTAACGCTCCCTCCTCGGATTGAAGATGACATTTGACAGCACAGACTTCATGTTTCTTCTAACTCGACAGAAACACGCAGCCACGATCACTTTTTAAACAGCTCTTACCTTTTACAGCGACTTCTTTCAGTCCGGACTAACGGTTGCTACTGAAAACATAGCAACTCGTCATGTCGTTATGAAGCAGATACGCATGCGCGGTGTGAGGAGGATTGTGGGAAATGTAGTTTTCTCTGAACAGAATGCTTTTCGCCACAGTTGCTGCTTTTATTACCTCGGAACATGTTTTGTTTTCACTCCGCAGATGTTAGATTATTTAAAACTCATCAGACAGAAGATACAGCAGCTGCTCGTCCGCTCGTCACTGTTCCTGAGCTCTGTGTTGTTACTGCTGCACTTCTTCTCCCTCTGCTCTCCTGTGTGCATCCATCAGCTTCATCTCAGCTGCCCTCCATCATCTTCACCCATGACAATCTTTCTGGGGGGACACTGGGCCAATTTGAGGACTTAGTCTGACTTTACATGTAGGCGTATTTATGAGCGGCGTGACGGTGCCATGGCTCACTGGTATCTCTGGTATACATACATCACGGGCAGTTTGACAGGCGTGCTGTCAGATGTCTGCCTTTCATGAATTGGCAATGGATCTAATTTAGTAGCCTGAGATGAGTGTGCAGGCTGGACAGAACAGGTTCACTCTACATGTCAGGCTCACTGGACCATGACAGTCTCCCATCACTGCCGCTTCTTCCAGCCATGACCTTTGACCCCACCTCCCCCTCTCGTCTCTTCAGACTGGGGCGGCGAGCAGTAGCTGCCGGCCGGCCGGCAACAGAGCGAGATGTGCGTCTGTCAGCAGCCGATTGTCAGAGAGTCAGCCTGTCGTTGAAACCTATGATGCCTGCCGACCTTGTGTTCAACAGGCCGTGCCCACCGCCGTGCTGCAACTGTCAAGTGCATGATCAGACGAGCATGGAGGCCCTTTTTACCTCCATCTCATCCCCATATTGAAATATAGGCAGATTTCCCCTCAAACATCCCGTGTGGGCTTCCATTCAAAGAAAAGAGTTCAGCTCAGACCTGTCATGTCATCTGAATACATCACAGACACCCACCTTCAACAGCAGAGGAAGAACAACGAGGATCCTGCACTCTAAAATGTGTTTTTCACTGTGATGTTTGAGCTTCAGACTCAGTTTAACACCTCGACCTACCTGCAGCATTCATGACATCGCAACTGGTTTGGAACCAATCAGAGTCTGCAGGTCACAAACACTGAGACCTCGGTGGAGTCTGGTGTCCAGGGGTTAAACTTTATGACTGAACAATATGTACAAGTTCAGGTAGTCCAGTTCAACCTGATGACACTGACTCATCTGAGCACTGACGGATTCAGTATTTCATAAGAAAAGACACAAGAACAGTTTGATCCCACGTCAGTCACACAGTCGAACATCTGCTCACATCCAGATGATTATAAGTGACTACTCTCTGTTCTGTAAACATCCTGTCAACACACCACAGATCCTGGACGCTCTCTGTACTGTACACATGGATAAACAGCACTTTATACTCTTACAGTAAATATAAAAGGAACACTTCACCCAAAAATACAAATACCACAGTTCAGACAAAAATAATTTTTATGCAAATACTTGATACTATAATCTGTATAGAGTCTGATCCAGAGTCAGTGCAGACTTCAGTCCTCCTCCTGATGATATAAAGTCCTCCTCTCCTCCTCCTGATGATATAAAGTCCTCCTCTCCTCCTCCTGATGATATAAAGTCCTCCTCTCCTCCTGATGATATAAAGTCCTCCTCTCCTCCTCCTGATGATATAAAGTCCTCCTCTCCTCCTCCTGATGATATAAAGTCCTCCTCTCCTCCTCCTGATGATATAAAGTCCTCCTCTCCTCCTCCTGATGATATAAAGTCCTCCTCTCCTCCTCCTGATGATATAAATCCAGGTGAAGTGTCGTGGTCCACAGAACAGTTCTGGAGCTTCACAGTAAAACAGAGTTGCAGCATTCTGCTAAACAACTGAAGCAGCTGAGACTTGATTTAAAACAGAGAAACAACCAGAGAAACATCATAAGTCTCCATCAGCTCGTCTGGTGTGATCTCAGTCTGCAGGAGAGAACACATCACAACCTGATCTCAGAACAGATTTACACCTTTATTAACATAAAGTCTTCACTGGAGCTGCTGAGATTGAATGTCAGAATGTTCCGTTTGTGCTGATTCAACTGTAGCATCGTCTTAGCAGAGTTCGATAACGTGCTGCTGAATTATGCAGTGCTGTGAGAAGTGTTCTGATTATTTTGTCCAGACCCGTGATATCAGTGAGAGGAGACTAAAAACCAGGAACAGCTCACACTACACCCAGAACTGGACCCTGAACCACAGAGAGCTGAGCAGCACCGTCAATGGAACCAGTCCCAGATGTGACACTAGGTGGCAGCTGGTGAACACGAGAGGAGCTCAACGTGTTCGTCATCCTCTTCATCACCTCATTCTCTTCATCACCTCATCCTCTTCATCACCTCATCCTCTTCATCACTTCATCCTCTTCATCACCTCATCCTCTTCATCACCTCATCCTCTTCATCACCTCATCCTCTTCATCACTTCATCCTCTTCATCACTTCATCCTCTTCATCACCTCATTCTCTTCATCACTTCATCCTCTTCATCACCTCATCCTCTTCATCACTTCATCCTCTTCATCACCTCATTCTCTTCATCACTTCATCCTCTTCATCATGACTGTGGCACTCGGCTGTTCACCCTCTGAGAATGTGACGATGGAGACGCAGTTTGTAGTAAATTCTTTAATAAAGTCAAAGCACTCTAACATGTACTTCATTAAAAGTACTAATAGTATAGAGTAGAATCTAAATACTCTGTCACAAATAAAAGTCCTTACAAATATAAACACATTAGAATCTAAATATATTTAAGAGCAAAAGTTCTCATTGAGAATCATAACTATTGTTTTATTAAATTATAATTAGTGAAACATTCTTGTGTTCATCACTTTAATGTTGCAGCTTTTAATCTATTTCAGTGTATTCTACACATGTCCTCATTTACTGATTGATTCTATTTTGCATAATCCTGGACTGAAACTGACAAAATAAAAAATAAGTAATTAATATGTCACCAAAACAACAATACTACAAATACATTTACGCATTAAATTATAAAATGTGATATTCCTCTTTTAATTTAATTATTATTATTTAATTATTTCTGTATTTATTTACCTTGTAATCATTTCTTTTTAATATAGTTTTATTTAAGAATGTATTCATATTTAAATGTGTTATTTTATATCTGTATGAATCATTTTGCAAGAAGCGAAGAGAAAATAAAACGTGAGGCTGCAGGAGTGAAGCTGCAGGAGTGAAGCTGCAGGAGTGAAGCTGCAGTTCACCAACATTAAAACTCTTTAATGTTATTATAATTTAAAGGATGAAATCTGTCTTCTCCTCTGAACATGACAGAAAACTACAGACTGGACATTTGCGGATCAGTTCACACTCACATCCACAGTCTGCCATCATTCTGGCTCTGCAGACTGTTTTTCCTGCGTGTCGTCACTCTGGGCCCTGGGACCGATCCGGTGTGGAGCAGGCGGGCCGACAGCATTCAGGCCAAGGCGCTGATGAACATTTTAAACTATCAATTAGCAGTGAGCCGTCAGGATCTGCCCTGATGTCAGCAGACTGCTTTTCCTTCTCCTGACTCTTCACACGAGGCTGCAGCAGAGAGCCGGATGTTTCTGCTGTGTGATAAACCTGAACCTCCAGGCTGCAGGCGCCTCGCTGGGAGGAGACCGGCGCTCAGCGCTCAGCCGGAGAGAGTCTGAGTGACGGAGCAGCTGCTCGTCTCATGCAGGAGTGTGTTAACATCATCCCTGAGAGCGTGTGTGTGTGACGGTGTGTGTGTGTGTGTGTGTGTGTGTGTGTGAGACTGTGAGTGTGTGTGTGTGTGTGTGTGTGTGACTGTGTGTGTGTGTGTGTGTGACTGTGTGTGTGTGTGTGTGTGTGTGAGACTGTGAGTGTGTGACTGTGTGTGTGACTGTGTGTGTGTGTGTGTGTGTGTGTGAGACTGTGAGTGTGTGTGTGTGTGTGTGAGACTGTGAGTGTGTGACTGTGTGTGTGTGAGACTGTGAGTGTGTGTGTGTGTGTGTGAGACTGTGAGTGTGTGTGTGTGTGTGTGAGACTGTGAGTGTGTGTGTGTGTGTGAGTGTGTGTGTGTGTGAGACTGTGAGTGTGTGTGTGTGTGTGTGAGACTGTGAGTGTGTGTGTGTGTGTGACTGTGTGTGTGTGTGTGTGAGACTGTGAGTGTGTGACTGTGTGTGTGTGTGAGACTGTGAGTGTGTGTGTGTGTGTGTGAGACTGTGAGTGTGTGTGTGTGTGTGTGAGACTGTGAGTGTGTGACTGTGTGTGTGTGTGTGTGAGTGTGTGTGTGTGTGTGTGAGTGTGTGTGTGACTGTGAGTGTGTGTGTGTGTGTGTGTGAGTGTGTGTGTGTGTGTGTGTGTGTGTGTGTGTGAGAGACTGTGTGTGTGTGTGTGTGAGTGTGTGTGTGTGTGTGTGTGTGAGTGTGTGTGTGTGTGTGTGAGTGTGGTGTGTGTGTGTGTGTGTGAGTGTGTGTGTGACTGTGAGTGTGTGTGTGTGTGTGTGTGTGTGTGTATGTGTGTGTGTGTGTGTGTATGTGTGTGTGTGTGTGTGAGAGAGAGTGTGTGTGTGTGTGTGTAGATGGACCCCCACAGGGAGTCTTATGATGTATGGCGACCTCACTCTCAAACTAAACATGGCGCATGGCTGGCTCTGATTGGAGGACGGAGTGTTATCCAGGTGTGTTGTGGTTATTGATCAGTTATTGATTATGTGACAGCAGCTCTTCACCAGTCCTACAGTGTGAACACTGAATCAGCTGACAGTTAACTGCTGTCACCTGTCAGGCTTCATGCAGGCCACTGCTCTGTCCTCTGATTGGTGGAGAGAGGCAGAGCAGGTACAGTGAGGAGGACAGGAACCTCCAAAATAAAAATAGATAACTCAGTTAATATGTAAATATGACATTAAACGTACCACAGATAATAAAAACAAATTCATTTATAAAATCTGTATTTCTGTTTTAATTCTATTATTTTAATGTATCTATTCATTCTGTGATGATGCCACTATTTATTTATTGCTGAATTTATTCATTGTATTAAATGAATGTATTGAAACATTATTTATTTCTTGTCCTGTCGGCTGCACATCCTTCAGTTCTGGACCATCAGTCCTGTGTGACTCAGTGTGGTGTACCCTGATCCAGCTCCACAGTGAGACTCTGTCCGCTCGAGGATCTCTGGAGCTGCTCATTAATTATGTTGAAGGTGAACTACGACTTGGGGATCGGCAGTTATGAAAATTTCATCAATCTGGTGAACTGGGTGGAGGTGGAGGTGGAGGAGGTGGAGGAGGTGGAGGTGGAGGGGGACCAGCTGCTCCTGTCAGAGGCCACTTCTGGTGGACGAGCAGGGGGTCAGAGCAGGAGGGTGGAGGGGGCTGAGGTGGAGAAGGGAGGGTGTGTGTGTTCTGGGGTGTGTTACACACAATATAAGAAGGAGACAGGCTGGTTTCTCTGGTCGGGTTGAAGAAGAAGAAGAAGAAGAAGAAGAAGAAGAAGAAGAAGAAGAAGAAGAAGAAGAAGAAGATGATGATGATGATGATGATGATGATGATGATGATGATGATCCTCCACTGAGTCGCTTAACGTTCAGAAAAATATCTTCCAGCGTGTGTGTGTGTGTGTGTGCGTGCACGTGGAGGACAAACATAAAGAAACACATGGCTCAGTGAATAATTAATCAATTAATTAATTTTCCACCAATAAAGTGATATTTCTGTTTTCATTGATTTCTGTTTTTTGGTTTTTTCACATTTTTTATTGACCATAAATCATTTTGAAGTTTATTTATTTATGTTTTTTTTACTGTTTGCATTTTATTTGATAATAAATAAATATGTAAACAGATCAACTCATTAACACAAAGGTAAATAAGCACAGATGAAATGCTGAATGTGTACATTTATCTTTTGTTTTTGTTTTTCTGTTCTCCAAGTTAAAAATAATGAACACAATAAAATAAAGTCCTCATATTGATTCATAATGAAGTGATCAGTGTTGTTTTTGTGTTCATGAAGGTTAATGAATCCAGGAAGTCCTCCCTCTCCTCCCTCTCTCCTCCCTCTCCCCCCCGTCCTCCCTCTCCCCCCCCGTCCTCCCTCTCCCCCCTCTCCCCCCTCTCCTCCCTCTCCCCCCTCTCCCCCCTCCCTCTCCTCCCTCTCCTCCCTCCTCTCCTCTCTCCCCTCCCTCTCCTCCCTCTCCCCCCTCTCCTCCCTCCTCTCCTCTCTCCCCTCCCTCTCCTCCCTCTCCCCCCCTCTCCTCCCTCCTCTCCTCTCTCCCCTCCCTCTCCTCCCTCCCCTCCCTCTCTCCTCCCTCTCCTCCCTCTCCCCCCTCTCCTCCCTCCTCTCCTCTCTCCCCTCCCTCTCCTCCCTCTCCTCCCTATCTCCTCCCTCCCTCCCTCCCTCTCCTCCCTCTCCTCCCTCCTCCCTCTCTCCCCCTCTCTCCCCGTCCTCCCTCTCTCCTCCGTCTCCCCCCTCCCCCGTCTCCTCCCTCTCCCCCCGTCCTCGCTCTCCCCTCTCCTCCCCCCTCTCCCCCCTTCTCCTCCTCTCCTCCCTCTCCTCCCCCCTCCCTCTCCTCCCCTCCCCTCTCCTCCCTCTCCTCCTCTCCTCCCTCTCCTCTCCTCCCCTCCCCTCTCCTCCCCCCTCTCCCCCTCCCCTCCCCTCTCCTCCCTCTCCCCCCCTCTCCTCCCTCCCCCCCCCCCCCTCCCCCCCTCCCTCCCTCTCCTCCCTCTCCTCCCCCACAGAGCCAGTGACTTGCAGAGCAGGAGGACATGTGACCTTCTGTGTCCGGGGTCGCGCCCTCCTCCTCCCCCGCCTCCTCCCCCGCCTCCTCCCCCGCCTCCTCCCCCGCCTCCTCCCCTCCTGACAGACGTGTAAACAGATGCAGCCGTTGTTTGCACTGACAGGTGATTATAGTTGGCACTGGTGCCAAAGCAATTAAACCCGAGGGCTGACAGCGCCATTTGGTGGGCTGTTATTTCCACGCCGGTGTGATTGTAGCAGCACGTTTCACCTGCGAGGCCGAAGCCTCCGAGCATCATTAACGGGAGCGGGAACACGGCGGCTGGAGGCGTTCGACGGGGGAGAACTGGCTGTAGGCCGCGTTGGTTTGATGAACCGTAATGAGACGGCTGCTGAGGACGACGGTCACTTCATGATAATCATCCTCAGGGAGCCGCTCGGGCCGAACGTCTGGATCCACTCAGTCACGCTGAAGCATCCTGCGTGACCACGCTCAGACTCCGCCTCCACTCGTCAGCGCCAGAGTCTCACATCCAGGTCAGCAGCCAGTCAGCAGCCGGCCAGCAGCCAGTCAGCAGCCAATCAGCAGCCAGTCAGCAGCCGGTCAGCAGCCAATCAGCAGCCAGTCAGCAGCCAATCAGCAGCCAGTCAGCAGCCAACCAGTCAGCAACCGGTCAGCAGCCAGCCAGTCAGCAGCCAGTCAGCAGCCAGCCAGTCAGCAGCCAGTCAGCAGCCAGTCAGCAGCCGGTCAGCAGCCGGTCAGCAGCCAGTCAGCAGCCGGTCAGCAGCCAATCAGCAGCCAGTCAGCAGCCAACCAGTCAGCAACCGGTCAGCAGCCAGCCAGTCAGCAACCGGTCAGCAGCCAGCCAGTCAGCAGCCAGTCAGCAGCCAGCCAGTCAGCAGCCAGTCAGCAGCCAGTCAGCAGCCGGTCAGCAGCCAATCAGCAGCCAGTCAGCAGCCAACCAGTCAGCAACCGGTCAGCAGCCAGCCAGTCAGCAACCGGTCAGCAGCCAGCCAGTCAGCAGCCAGTCAGCAGCCAGCCAGTCAGCAGCCAGTCAGCAGCCAGTCAGCAGCCGGTCAGCAGCCAATCAGCAGCCAGTCAGCAGCCAACCAGTCAGCAACCGGTCAGCAGCCAGCCAGTCAGCAACCGGTCAGCAGCCAGCCAGTCAGCAGCCAGTCAGCAGCCAGCCAGTCAGCAGCCAGTCAGCAGCCGGTCAGCAGCCAGTCAGCAGCCAGTCAGCAGCCGGTCAGCAGCCAACCAGTCAGCAACCGGTCAGCAGCCAGCCAGTCAGCAGCCAGTCAGCAGCCAGTCAGCAGCCGGTCAGCAGCCGGTCAGCAGCCGGTCAGCAGCCGGTCAGCAGCCGGTCAGCAGCCGGTCAGCAGCCAGTCAGCAGCCAGTCAGCAGCCGGTCAGCAGCCGGTCAGCAGCCGGTCAGCAGCCAGTCAGCAGCCGGTGCTTCAGAGTCGGTCGTGTAGTTTCCCCTGAGTGCGGCGGTATAAAGAGTGAGAAGAGTCCGGGCGGTCGGGCTGGTTGGCGTTTCCATGTGTAGGTTGAGGTTCATTCCCCGTTTGTTTCATTAACGTTGTGTAACGTACAGCACTGATGTCACCTCAGACACCTCTGAGTCCAGTAACCAGTTCTTACCAGACATCCCGGCCGCGGTCCAACAGCTGCATGTGCACAGCAGCGACCACCGACGACTTCCTGATCTGAGTCCGGCTGAACGCTGACAGCTCTGAATAATCAGATTACTGAGGAGCCTGTCAACACGTTTAACAACCTCAATCTGCACATGGACGTGTGTGTTGTGTCAGAACTCTGCAGGACTGACTGTGGATCAGTAAATCCTACCAGGCTCAGCGCCGGTCACTGGACCAGCTGGTCCACACTGACACATGACACCGTTTGTCGGCACGGAGAGACGCACGCTGTTTTTCTTTAATTATGACGCCGGGACTCAGATGACCTCTGTAACAACATTTAATCAGCAGAGATTTGACTAATGGACTCACTCTGAGGACCTCCTGCCAGCTCATCAAGTGTGTGACGGGCCTGAAGCAGGCGGGTCGGTCCGGCCTCCTGATGTGGTTCCTCTTTGTTTCAACGAGCCTGAAAGATCAGAACCGCAGAAAGTGTTGAGATCAAACCTGTGGACCACACAGGACGGACAGGAGAGTGAAACATGTCCTCCGTCAGGTCCAGCAGGTGGGACAGCTTTGTTCTGCTGTCACTGACTGTGGTTCGGCCCATTTCCATCTCGTTTGTGCTCATAAAGGTAAACCACGGCTCAAATGAAAGCTCGTATCGTTTTACTGTCGTCAGTCACGTCGCTCTCCTCCGTCTGCTGCTGTCCGTTAGAGCTCATCTCCAGGCTGCAGCTGCTGATCTGAGCTCAGCTCCGTCAGTTCATCAGCACTTCAGAGTGTCTTCAGGAGGCAGAGGCGACCGTCTGGCCCCGCACTGGAAGTTAAGTGAGATTTTAATACTTCAGACGTCTAAAAGCGTCTCAGACGGAGCTGCTGACATAAATAGGTTGTGGCAGTCATCGTCTGGAGGAGAGAAATCTTTGGATCACGGGAGATGAATCGTGCGAGATCACGCAAACAGAGCACGTTTTAATTCCTCCCAAAAAGACGGCAGACATTTTGTCATTTCCATAAGTTATCGGGAAAACTATTCTGCTTTTCAAGTTTGGAGACGAAGTCACTGGGTTACGTTTTTGCTTTTTCACTTCTAAACTATAATCTTCTTTTAAGTGTGCAGTCAAACTGCTCAAAGACGCGCGGCAGCTGAAACAATGTTTAATCTGGGCCTCTGGGGATCAGGGAGTGGTGTTTGAAAGAAGACGAGGGTGTCAATTAAGCAGAAAAAACTTCAAAATGGAGGCGATTAAACTTTGAAATCTTTAAAATGCTCCCTGCTGAATTGTCTTCTCTGTGGAAAAGGTTGTGAAAGTGCACGGTTTCATTCTGCAGCGAGCAGCGAGCAGAGACAGGCCGTATTTATTTACTCTGCTGCTGCTGTCAACACGCCTCCGCCCGACGTCTCCGTCGTCTTCTCCACGTCCAACCTGTCACAGCAGCTTTAAAGACTCGCGATGAGATGTCACTTCAGCTCGACGGCGACAGGACACCAGTCGTCTGTGAGGACAGAGTGAGACAGATAAACACACATGATTATCTCTTCTCTTAATAAAACTCACCTACAGTAGATCCACTGCACCTCTTAGATCCTCCACTGAAGTACCAGCACTCTGAAGTACTCCGTCTGCACTGAGGAGGCAGGCAGGCAGCTCAAACACTACTGAACATACCTCCATCACACTCAGATGGAGGATGGGTCTCGTCCCAGAATAGACCTCATTAACTTTTGGTGCTGATCCAGATGAAGAGACGGATCCAGGAACTTCTCCTCACTTTCTTTGTTGTGAGATTGTCAAGTTTGTTCAAAGTTGACAACCCAATCACAGACAAAAACGCCAGCAGGTTAAAAAACAGAAAGCAAGTTCTAATGTAATCAAACTGAAGTCCAGAAAAACAAGGTCAGACAACAGAACCAAGAGCAGAACCTCAAAGTACAAACCGGTATGATACGAAGAACACAAAAACACAAACGATTCAACAAAGAGACATAAAACACAGACTGACATTGACTCAGGAGAGAAGACAGATCACGGACAGATGAAACTAATGGGACCATTTAACAGGTAAAAGACACACAGACAGGAAGTGTCAAACAGACACGGGGATAAAACCTACAAAATAAAACAGAAACAACGGGACCAAAATGATCCATGTGGACCGAGATGAAACATGAGGTGTCTGAGTGAAAACAACTCCAAGTGGATCCAAAGAAAAATCCAGATTTAAACATGTTTTATTTGATTTTGGATTCAGCTTGACTGAGTTAAAGAGGCCAGTTGGGCCTTGGTGGAGGTATGCGCTCTACTGAGTGCCATTCCATTTGTGCATGCGTATATTTGTACACAGATGCAGTAATCGCTGCAGGGGAGAATACAAGCCTGTAGTCTTTGTTGTCCTCCGTCCTTTTGTCTCTGTGGATCTGTCTCAGCTGCACATGAAGAAGAAGAAGAAGAAGAAGAAGAAGAAGAAGAAGAAGAAGAAGAAGGCGTGTCGTATCACATTCAGATAAACATCTCTCATTTATTCAGAGCGGCTTCTCAAACTGCCTGCAGCGACCGCTCCTCGGGGTTTATTCAGCTGTCACTAATTATTTAGATCCATATCATGATCTCGTGACGCCGGCGACACACGGGAGACTTCTGTAATCATGTTTAAGTCCCGCTGCTCTTTACTGCGAACACTTCTGCTGGTTTATTCAGTGATAACACTTCAGGCTCGAAAGCATTTCTGTCTAATTTTAGTTTTGAAAATATCTTTTCAAAATCTGAATCCTTTTGTAAATCTGATCAAATCTTCTTCACATGAATTTCTGGAGAACAAAGGACTGAACTGAGTCCCAGTGTGAACACGCTGCAGCAGCACAGTGTTCAGGTGAAACTGTACCACGTCTGCTCACACCTGCAGCGGTCAAACACCTACAGTCACACAGATCCTTCCACCTGAAAATATCAGCAATTACTAAAATACACAGAATTTAAGATGTAAAGCTGTAAGTGTGAAAAACACTTCAGAAAAGTGACTTTTTTCCACTTGAAATAATCCATGTTTAATCTTTGTTGTGTCAGTTTTTCCTCTGGTATCAGATATAATAATCTATTCTGCTGGACGTCTCCACTTGGAATTAAATTATCTTCACACTCGTCGTCTGCGTCTCCTCCTGCTGGTCAAACTGTGATTGACAGCAGCTTTACTCTTTAATGTCGGCACAGTAACACAACAGATTATTGTGGAGTGGAGACTCACCTCTGCACATGTGATAACACTATTCAGACACATTTTGAATGACTTCACTCAGCCTGTGTGTGTGTGTGTGTGTGTGTGTGTGTGTGTGTGTGTGTGTGTGTGTGTGTGTGTGTGTGTGTGTGTGTGTGTGTGTCCTGCCTGTGTTTCAGAAGCTATAAATACGCCCGCCGGTAACACCAATCAGTCCGGACACACATGGGCTGTAATTGCCCTGCACAAAACTTTCACACCCTCTCAACTTTAGCTGTCCTCCAAATTACTGTTGACACCGTGGAGAAGCGTCTAATATCAATCTGTAATGGCTTCTGATGACAAACTACATGGTTGGAGGACCGTGTAATCTCCCCTCAATTAATTAAAGCACACAGGGCTTTCCAGCCCATCGAGTGGCGGCCACGCTCAACCAGCTGCCACTAAAAGGCTCCGCTCGCCGCCGCTGTCAGGTGGAAAGGATTGAGCCTCTACGAGCTGAGGCAGATGTGTGTGTGTGTGTGTGTGTGTGTGTGTGTGTGTGTGTGTGTGTGTGTGTTGCAGCATTGTGGGTCCTCAGAAAACATCTGCACATTCAGTGAGTTAATTACCTGCACCAGTTCACCAGTCCATCAACACCAATTCATTCATTTCACACACACACACACACACACACACACACACACACGACAAAGGACACCACAGAAATCAAACCAATCAAAACGTTCCTTTGTTTCCTCTGCTGCTGTTCAGACCTCCACCATTTATTCTTTATATTGTATTATAATCATCATTTGATGCTCGTTAACATGTCGTAGTTTGCTGTA
This sequence comes from Sparus aurata, assembly GCF_900880675.1. Lineage (NCBI taxonomy): Eukaryota > Metazoa > Chordata > Actinopteri > Spariformes > Sparidae > Sparus > Sparus aurata. Next base: position 615,700 of record NC_044194.1, on the reverse strand, counting down.
AACGTCCCACAGACATTCTTCCTGCGGTCGTGCTGATGCGAGGCTGCTGCCGGTGCTCACACACCAACACCATCAGCTCCTCCATGTTCGCGTCACTATGAGCAGCAGATAATCTGTGCACGCTCACGAGAGCAGCGACCGCGACTGTGATGGAACCACAGTGAGAAACAGCGGAGTGAAAACCTTTACGTCTCCTGAAGACTCATCCAGGCAGTGTGGGCAGCTCGTGGTTGGATGTGTTTAATATGATCAATATTGTATTTATCAGTAATGTAAACACACTTAGTCACTGGGACAACCATCATCACTGCTCACCACCGGCTTCACTTACTGTCACCACGCGGACTCTAGTGTTTCTGTGAATGTGTATTTGTACAGTAACAGACGCTCACAGCATCACAATCACTGCTGGAACACAGAGGAATGTCTTAGAAACATGAACGTGACTCCTGCTACATGCTCACGTTCACGTACGTCATTAATGATGACTGAACTGTGATGGTCAGGGGGTCAAGTTAAAGGTTCAGAACCCAACTAACACGTCTGCAGAGAGGTCAATATCAGGAGAGAAGGTTTCAAACAGTCCTGCTGAACCTGAAGCTGACCGCCGTTAACTGAGAGGTGCTGGAGCGTCCAAGCTAACGTTAGCAGCAGACGCTAACACTTCAGTTGTTGTTTTATTATCATTCCATTCATACATTGTTATGAAACACAACACTTTATGTACTTGTTTGTATCGTTCATTAAAGATGATATTTGGGATTTTTTTGAGTAACTATTGGCTGAGAAACATCCAGCTGATCCGGCAACACAGACACCCTGATATATCAAACATATTCACATCATTGTCTGAACACCTGCTATAATATTATCTATCATTTATCATTTTCTTGTATATAGTACTCTATTGTTTCTATATCTGCCCTTACATGTGGATTGTATTAGTGCTTGAATGTACCTGCTGCTGTGATGACCTGAGGATTAATAAAGCTCTCTGTCTGAAAAGCTTTGTGCTGTAATTCAACCTTGATTTTTCTGG
>NC_044194.1:597852-614161 GCF_900880675.1 Sparus aurata | reverse complement strand
TAGAGGCTCGTGACGGAGGCCAACTGTTGGCAGTAAATCTGCCGCCTGTTGTCTTCTTCTTTGTTAGACAGACTTCAGAGGCAGCGACTCTAAACCTGAAACAACAGCAACTGCAGACGGACGACGACCTGCTGGGCGGGCCCGGACGCTACGACGACCTGCTGGGCGGGCCCGGACGCTACGACGACCTGCTGGGCCGGCCCGGACGCTACGACGACCTGCTGGGTCGGCCCGGACGCTACGACGACCTGCTGGGCCGGACCGGACGCTACGACGACCTGCTGGGTCGGCCCGGACGCTACGACGACCTGCTGGGCCGGCCCGGACGCTACGACGACCTGCTGGGCGGGCCCGGACGCTACGACGACCTGCTGGGCCGGCCCGGACGCTACGACGACCTGCTGGGCCGGCCCGGACGCTACGACGACCTGCTGGGCCGGCCCGGACGCTACGACGACCTGCTGGGTCGGACCGGACGCTACGACGACCTGCTGGGCCGGACCGGACGCTACGACGACCTGCTGGGTCGGCCCGGACGCTACGACGACCTGCTGGGTCGGCCCGGACGCTACGACGACCTGCTGGGCCGGACCGGACGCTATGACGACCTGCTGGGCCCGGATGCTACGACGACGTGTTGTCAGTTCAACGTTTCTGCAAACCACAGATAACTTCACATGGTCACAGTCATAGGTCGGTAACGTACTGACATTAAACATGTCAGGCAGAGTCCTGCACGGGTGACCCGCACAGCAGTGTTGTTTTCGTCGACGATGACGATGACGAAGACGAAGACGAAATTATTTCATTTACGCCCCTTTTTTCCATGACGATAACGAGACGGTGACGAGATAAACACGGCTCTTTCATGACTAAAACATGACGAGACGTGTGTGAGTTTTCGTTGACGAGACGAGAATGGATGTAAATGTTAGTGGGTGGTCTGTCAGACGTTTAAAATGTGTGACATCTCTGCTTAATGTTCGTGTGTCAGCTACACAGCCGCTGAGACCCGGGAGATGCTAGCGTCTCCTCGGTCTCTGTCTCTGCAGCAAGCTACTTTCAAATTAAAAGCCCCCCGCTAAGACCCCAGTTCTAAACTCAAATAGGGTGCAATGTAAAGCTCTTATTTTGAAGACAAATTTGTTGTTGTTTTTTTTTTTTTTTTTTTTAAGATTTTTTGGCATAAACACCTTTATTAAGCAGCAGACAGATAGGAAATATGGGAGAGAGAGGGGGATGTGACCTGCAGCAAAGGACCTCCGGCCGGAACCGAACCGGGGTCGGCTGCACATGTGGCGTGCACTCTAACCACTCGACCACCTGCGCGCCATTGTTGTTGTTTTTTTTTTATTGAACAATTTAAGTGTACAAAACCACAAGGTATAGAATAGCATAATAGCACATATCAGCACATTTCAACTGTTTTTTCATGAATTGATGCCCGACTTCATCACACAAGAGTGTCACACATAAGTTGTGAAAATAGCAGATCTACAAGTTCAACACATTGTGAGCTTGTAGATCTTTTTATTGACCTAAATTAATTTGATAAAAGACTATACTTCTTCTTTTGTTTTTGTTTTTTACTTAAACTGACTAAAACTAGACTAAAACTATCACATATAGAAGTGACTAGCATTTTAGTCCAAAAGACTAAGACTAAATCTAAAATGGCTGCCAAAAACAACACTGCTGCACAGTTTGGAAAAATAATGTACTGTGTCAGACACGGGCACGGACTGGGTCGGACGCCTGGAGAGCGCAGGTCAGGTTTTTCAAGGCGTCAGGTGCGAAAAAAAAAAATTACCTAACAAATGTTCTGTTCTGAAACACCGGACCAGACGATCAGAACATCGACGTCACAAGAGAGAAATCTACCTGAAGGAACATAACGATGCAACATAAAGAACATTTATTCCTGCTTGTCTGTATGTTCAGCTAATAACTGAGTCGGACGCTTCGACCGAACAGTTTCCACATTTTCTGCCAGCAAGATAAAAATATCAAAAGTACAAAAACTTTTTCACTGTTTTAATTCTGATTCTGAAACTCACAGCAGTGGATGAAGTTTTACTTTGATAAAAGTGATTCCACTGCGCAGGAATACTGTTCTATAAGAGTCATGCATTTAAATATGACAACTACAAAAGATATCAGCATCCAAATAGAGTTAAAGTAACAGAGTACAGTTCTGGTCATCAGGCTGTAAACAAGTAGTGAATAATTATATTGTATATTACAGAGGATCAGGCCTCCGTCACAGGCTTATTAATTACTGAATTGATTTATTCATGTATTGGTCACTGTAAGGTTTAACAAGACATCCCACAATAATCAATAATAATTAATGAGATGTAATCAATAAATAGGTTAATCCCACATTCTGTCTAACCTTTATATCAAAGTATCATTTATATAATAAATCTGAGCCCAGAAAAACTTTGTTGTTTAATATGTCTAATGTTGTTTGTTGTTAGGCATCTTTGATGTTAGAAATTCTATTGTTTTAATTCGTGAAGATGAAGAAGAAAATATTTCACGTGTTCATGAGTCCACATTAATAGTGGGGAAAGTTAATGTTGTTATTTCTTTGTGAAATGTATAGAAATGTTGTGAGGAGGGAGCAGGTCTTCTTATTTATTGTTATTTATTATTCATTATTTAATAAATACAATAAATCAGAAGAACACAACACCTTGTTGAGGTTTTTTATTCCTCATGGGTTGAATAATAATGTTTATCTCAACATGAGCACAGTCACCATGTCGGGCCCACCGGAGACGTCTGCAGCAGAACCTCCTGCTCCTGTCAGTCTGGTCCACTGCTACAAAATAAAGGTTTTTTTCCTGTCGGTGTGTGATGATCACATCCCGGCTCTCTCACTTCCTCAGAGCACTGATGGTGTCCAGGCCCGGTCGTCCTCTTTAATCAGCGCTGTCTGTCAGGCCGCCGCCTGCAGCTCATTAAGAGCCTCACTGCCGGCTCTCTGCAGGCCTGCTGGGCACCTTTACACAAGAAAACACATCGCTCCATGATGGCAGCAGCCAGCTGACTGACTGACAGACGGGCTGTCAGTCAGTCAGTGACGCTCTGCTGTGAAGGATGTTCAGCTCGTTGATGCAGCTGCAGAGTCTGTTTCCAGCAGAGAGAGGAGAAACTCAGGAGACAAACATGATCCCATTATCAGACACAGTGGATCAGTGATCGCTGAGGATCACGTCCTCACAGAGACGCTGTCTGTGAACAATGGAGGCTCTGCTGCAGGGACACATCCCAGGGCCGGACCGGACCTCTGATGTGCTCACAGCTCCCTCTGACTGGGAGTCATGGTGACAGCTTATAGGCCCAACAATGACCCGCGATGAGTTAACGGCTCTGTTTTCATTCTCAGGCTTTAAACGACCGACAGTGAACGCAGCGGCGACACGTCCGCGCCGACCGGCCTCTTCACGCCTTTGTGAGAGCTGACAGCTGTGGGAAAACATGGAGGGCAGAGTTCAGAGGTCAGCTCATTGTTGTCCCATCGAGGAGGAGGGACCCCTCCTCCATCAGCCTCTCTGAACCGCATCATGAAGACTCTCAGCGCCCACTCGGCTTTTCAAAGGCTCCATTCTGACGGCTTTTGTTGCTCAATAGCTCGTGATTATCTGAATGGTGAAATTAATGCCTGCTGACGGCTGTAAAATGGTGTTTCTTGCTTGTAAATGCAGATTGATGCCGCTGCAGCTTTTCACCCAGCGACCGCTGATGAGTGTTTTCAGGGGGGGTCGGGACCGAGCCGGGACTCCGGTCTGTACTGGACCTGCTGGCTGGAGACAAACAGAAACTGAGCCGCTGCTCATTCATGATTACAATAAGATGGAGAGTCACATTTTCTAGTTTCATAATATCAGAGACGTAAAGAAGATCATTCAGTTATCATTTATCTAAAGCTGGAGCTCAACTGCTGACAAAAACATCTGAAACGTACAGGATTAATGCCGAGTCATGTTTCAGGTCCTGTACATGTTATTAATGCCGAGTCATGTTTCAGGTCCTGTACATGTTATTAATGCCGAGTCGTGTTTCAGGTCCTGTACATGTTATTAATGCCGAGTCGTGTTTCAGGTCCTGTACATGTTATTAATGCCGAGTCGTGTTTCAGGTCCTGTAAATGTTATTAATGCCGAGTCGTGTTTCAGGTCCTGTACATGTTATTAATGCCGAGTCGTGTTTCAGGTCCTGTACATGTTATTAATGCCGAGTCGTGTTTCACCGGGCGTGGGCTGCTGGACACTGGCTCTGTCTGTTCGTACACGTTCCCAGTGGACAGAACAGTCAAACCACTTCAGCATGTTGAATGAAATGTTCTGTTTCTGCAGACGATCCATTTGGACTTCCACTTTGCTGCGTGCTCTGTATGTTCAGCGTTGGTTCAGCTCAGTGGCCTTTAGTCACACATGGACGACAGCTCAGCCTCTGGTCGCTGCGCTGCTTTGCTAATTTCCACATTAACTGGAGTGAGCGTTTGTTATTAGTGTTAAATGTGTCCTCCAACCAATCTGCTCATTTCCTGCTTATCATTGACACAAATGGTGCTGCTGCGCCTTATTAAGACAGATAATGAGCTTTATGCTCTAAGCCAGCCAATGGAGTGAAGCTAATGAAGACATTTATGACAGTGTGAGAGAGAGCAGGACGCTGAGTCGTGTTTCACTGTGTCAAACATTTGCAGCTCGACCACCAGCTTTTATTAAAACTCAGTGTAAAGTCACAACATGAACACATTAAATACCTGCTTCACCATCAACAACCAGCTTTTGTTTTAACTTACAGGGAAAAAACTGATGATTTATATGAGTTCTCTAATTGAAATGAAAAATAAAGTAATTATAACAGCTGCACTGATCTCAACAGCTGATTCACTCATTGATTGAGCTCCTCTGTGAACAGAAGCTTCCGGTCTGTGTGCTGATGTTGGTATTGCTGAAGCCCAAAGAACCTCTTGATAATCAGGAGAAACGATTGTGTTGGTGCCATCGTGGCAGGTTTGTCCAGCAGGAGGACTCACAGGTGGAGGTCCAACACGTCGTGAGAGGCAGATGGAGGCACCGTCTTAAACTCCAGGTTGAGCTGCCCCTGACTGCGGGAACGAGTCAGCAGAAGAGATGGAAGAGCGTAACGCGGCATGGGTCTGCCTCGACAACTCCGCCCACCTGAAAACACATCAACGTGAGGCTGCAGGCGACCAACCAACCAACCAACCAACCAACCAACCAATCAATCCACCAATCAATCCACCAACCAACCAACCAACCAATCCACCAACCAACCAATCAACCAATCCTCCATCCAATCCACCAACCAACCAACCAATCCACCAACCAACCAATCAACCAATCCTCCACCCAATCCCACCAACCAACCAACCAATCCACCAACAAACCAATCAACCAATCCTCCACCCAATCCACCAACCAACCAACCAATCCACCAACAAACCAATCAACCAGTCCTCCACCCAATCCACCAACCAACCAACCAATCCACCAACAAACCAATCAACCAGTCCTCCACCCAATCCGCCAACCAACCAACCAATCCACCAACCAACCAATCAACCAATCCTCCACCCAATCCACCAACCAACCAACCAATCCACCAACAAACCAATCAACCAGTCCTCCAACCAATCCACCAACCAATCAATCCACCAACAAACCAATCAACCAGTCCTCCAACCAATCCACCAACCAATCAATCCACCAACCAACCAACGCTCATCCTAAAAACAGATTCTCTACATGGAGACAGGCGCTGCTCACCTGACTGAAAGTCCGATTTGTTGAAGACGTCGGTGGATCCGGTCCAGTAGTGAACAGCCTTCTTCCCATGATAATCTCTGATGTTGGTTTTAGCATCTGATGGTGACGAGAGACAAACACGAGGACGTTACAGAGACTTCAGGTGTCCGAGGCCCAAAAGCTGCAGAACAAGACGATCATCACACTTTGTACTGAAGGACAGCAGCAGGGCCAGACTACGTACTGATGAACAGCAGGGCCAGACTACGTACTGATGAACAGCAGGGCCAGACTACGTACTGATGAACAGCAGGGCCAGACTACGTACTGAAGGACAGCAGCAGGGCCAGACTACGTACTGATGAACAGCAGGGCCAGACTACGTACTGAAGGACAGCAGGGCCATACTACGTACTGATGAACAGCAGCAGGGCCAGACTACGTACTGATGAACAGCAGGGCCAGACTACGTACTGATGAACAGCAGGGCCAGACTACGTACTGATGAACAGCAGGGCCAGACTACATACTGAAGGACAGCAGGGCCAGACTACGTACTGAAGGACAGCAGCAGGGCCAGACTACGTACTGAAGGACAGCAGCAGGGCCAGACTACGTACTGATGAACAGCAGGGCCAGACTACATACTGAAGGACAGCAGCAGGGCCAGACTACGTACTGATGAACAGCAGGGCCAGACTACGTACTGAAGGACAGCAGCAGGGCCAGACTACGTACTGATGAACAGCAGGGCCAGACTACGTACTGATGAACAGCAGGGCCAGACTACGTACTGAAGGACAGCAGCAGGGCCAGACTACGTACTGAAGGACAGCAGCAGGGCCAGACTACGTACTGAAGGACAGCAGCAGGGCCAGACTACGTACTGAAGGACAGCAGCAGGGCCAGACTACGTACTGAAGGACAGCAGCAGGGCCAGACTACGTACTGAAGGACAGCAGCAGGGCCAGACTACGTACTGAAGGACAGCAGGGCCAGACTACGTACTGAAGGACAGCAGCAGGGCCAGACTACGTACTGAAATACAGCAGCAGGTAGGTTGGAGGTAATAAGATATTCTGAGTTGACAGATTTTATTGATTTGATATTTGTGCCCTCTGAGACCACATGAAAACATGTTTTGTGTCTGGAGTGGTCCGGCCTGCAGACCAGACGTGTCGACGGTGAACTCTGCGCTCTGACTCGCAGCAGATGGCGCCCTGTGGTTACAGGAGGATCAAACTGGGGTGCGAGGAGCCGCCGGAGCTCCACAGGATCATCAGGAGTCCATCATGGAGCGGCCCGATGGCTGAAGGCTCGGGTGTGCCTCATTAGCAGCAATATGAACTCCTCGTCCTGAGCAGGAGAGGTGGTGGTGTGTGTGTGTGTGTGTGTGTGTGTGTGTGTGTGTTTGGACTTGTCAGTCTGGCCATCCGGGCCGGTCTATTGTCTGGCAGGAGCGATCTGCATCAGTGCTCTCTTCTCCTCTCAGAGGCTCTGAAGCGTGGAGCAGAACCACCCTGAACGTGTGAATATCAATTTTAAATATGAACTGAATCTTCTCACAGAATTCAGCCGACAACATAAACACATGGTTCTGATCCACTTCAGTTCATGAGAGGATAATTAGACCCACGAGCAAATTTAAAGGAAAAATAATCATTTTTTAAAAACCAGAACAAGTCTTTTAAATGTTGTAATATATCTGACATTCCATATGAATGTTAAGATTAATAAGATAATAAGATTGAACACAGACGTGATGTTTCAGACAGTCTGTAGCATGTGTCCACTTTAATGTTCAGCCCATCAGCAGAGGGCAGAACCACCAGAACCACTGAGAGAAAAACTCAACTAACAATTATACATTGAAGTTTTGATAGTCTCAGTGCTGAAACACTCGTATATATGAATGTTTGTATAAATGTTTAATATTTAAGATTCTCACTAATCAGTGTCGTCACGTGTTCATTAAATGACATTTTCATGATTGAATGAGTTCTGTTGAACTGTTGTAGGTTATTGTTCTCAGGTCATGTTGTGTATTTAGTCTTTCTGTGTGCAGCAGTTGTGTACCGGTGATGTCAGCTGTGTGTGACATGATGTGATGTCACTGTGGAGGGTCAGCGGTCATGTGAGCGACTCTCCATGAATCTGATTGGTTAAAATCTGATTTAAGGTGGACTGACTCACTGTAGGTGTTGATGAGTGTGTGGACGACGGGCTGGTGGCCGTGAATGGAGGCGAGGTGGAGCGCTGTGTAACCCTGTGAACACACACACACACACACACACACACACGCACACACACACACGCACACACACACACACACACACATACACACACACACACACACAGACACACACACACTGATACTTTGTACTTCTACAGTAACTCACTACATCTCACAGGGAAATGTATCATAACTATAGTTACTAGTTACTTTGCAGATTTCAGATTCATTATTATCATTATTACATTCCAGTAATCTGATTACAGTCTGACAGTGTGCTGAGGCCCTGCAGATGGAGGCTGTCAGCCACAGTATCGAGCTTCAGCCTCTTTGGTTCCGTGTTCGTCTGAAGAACCCGTCTGGTGTCCGTCAGCCTGTCGACTCTCGTTTCAGCGCTCTGACAGAAGCTCATCGTCTCCTCTCTGCTGTCGACGTGTGAGGCTGGATGAGAATCTGCGGCTGCCGTCGTTTGTGCACATTAACACCGGCGAGTCCCAGCGGAGCGGCCGCCCGTCATCCTGAGCTGCTGTCAGGGTGGGAGACGAACAAACGCTCACAGCCTGTCAGTCCACTGCGAGACGACAGCAAAGAGACAGCGGAGGGTTTGAAGTCGGTGTCGATTAAGAGAACGGCTCTGTGCTTACAGACTCTCGTCACCGTGTTGGCTCTAAATGGGCCCTGGAGGCTGTCTGATGTGCTCAACAGAACCTCGTCCTGTCAGCGTCAGCACCTTCAGACTGAGACAGCACAGCTCTGAGTGTGTGAGACAGACAGGTCGGTCTACAGGAGGAGACGGGACGACAGACTGATGTGATCAGAGGACTCGTCCTGTCTTTGCTCTTGTAAATGAAGCGTTATGTTGTCGGACTAATCGCAGGTAAACTCCTGAGACTAAACGCTGATAAATCACTCACACAAGCTTCCTGATGACGACGCCTCAGACGAGGCGGGACTTCCCAGTGCAGGTGACGTGAAGACCGTCAACACTATCTGACATTTTGCTGAAAGGTTGAGCTGCTTTTATGTGTTCAAATGCACTTTGAGCTTCATATCAGAGGGAAAGGCCAGTTCAGCAGGAGGTCCTGACGGGAGGGAAGATGAAGGTGAGACTTCTTACTGTGTTCAGAGCAGATCCGTCAGCTCCGAGCACAGAAACCATCCAGAACCATGATGAAATCAGAACCATTTCTTCATATGCAAACAGCTCGTTGTGTGAGCGTGAGCTGAGAGATGTTCCTGAGCTCAGTATCTGACCAGAACCAACTTCCATCACAACCCAACAGCTGAGGACGGACTTCAGACTGGACCGAAGGTCACAGGGACCAGTTCAGTTCAGTGTGTTCAGCTTGTTTACTCCAGTAACAGAGTACAGGCTGTGACATGTACTCAGAGTACCACAGTAACAGTCTCTGATTGGTCCACATCAGTCTGCTGATGCTGGGAAATAACAAGAATCCAGAATTCACCTCAGATGCATCAAACTAAAGTAACGAGGCTGTTCTGAAGCTGTGAGGAGGAGAAAGTTCAGCTGTAGAGAGGAGAAGTCACACAGATACTCAGAGTACACACACAGGAAACATGTACTGAAGGAGAGTAACTAAGTATTTGTACTTCTGTAGATGATGCTCAGATCTAATCAGAACACGGTGAGCTGACCTGGACTTTTGTTTCTCGTGTGTCAGTCTTCACTGATACAGAACTACATTCAGGAAATGAAGGATTTAATGAGGATGTGAACATGTCAGTTCTGAATCTGTGGAAGTCCGTCCTTAAATATTTATTCATGTGGATCAGAACGCAGCCTGCAGCGCCGCATGTTTCACACCGCAGGGAGGATTTACAGTTGAAGTGAAGTGGAAGTGCATCGACCTCCATCAGGGGGAGAAATGTGATTTGTCTTCTTGCTGGAAGACGTTTTCCTCTGATTCTCTGGAAAAGCTCCTGGCGCTCGTGGCTGGTGTGTGACGGCTCCCGTTTAACCACATTTGTATCTCAACAACATTTTAAAGGTGCATTAAAGACGACTTACCCCCTTCAGAGACACGAGATGAGAGCAGGCGTGAGAGAGGTCAAAGAAACACAACATCAAACACACAGAAAGCAAACTCATTTCACAGCAGCGCCGGAGGAGATCCGACTGCAGCACACATTCAGAGCTCTATTTACTGAAGGAGCGTGACATCTACAGGGAGGATGTTCCACAGCTCGGCTGTGTGGACGCTCGCGGAGCTACGAAGGGTCAGAAACTCACTTACGTGCTGTTGTGTTGATGGACGATCAGAGAGGAGGCGACGAGGAGAACAGAGACACAACAGACGTCAGTGAACATCTGGACACAATCAAACAGGTCCAGTTCTACAGGCTCACACAGTCATCGTGTCAGGAGCTGAGTGCAGCGTTCAGTCTGTATCAGCTGGTTCTGAATATCATGAAATCTGAAATGAGTAAATGTGCCACAGAATGGTGACGTTCTCATCACACAGAGCAGGTGTGAGCGGCGTCTTCTTCCTCTGCTGCTTCACATCAAACTCTCAGTCTGAAGTCTCTGTTCAGGTAGAAATACCTTTGTTACCTGAAGTTACTTTACTGATGTGACATTAGTTGTGTAACCCTAACCCTCATCAGAACCAACTCAATACAGGTCGAGAGTGAACGCAGCGCATCGCTCTACATGTCTCTGTGTGTTGTGAGGCAGCGCCCTCTAGTGGCTGATGTGGTTATTACAGCAGCAGAAGGAGGCGGTCAGGTGGTGGACGGCGGCGGCGGCGGCGACGGCTCGTCTGCTGTTGTTGTCGTGTGAAACACAAAGACGACGTTCAATTAACAAACAAACGCTGAACTTACAGAAGCTGTAACCCAAACACCCGAACACCGAGCTGAGACCGGTACGCTGCCACGGTCTGTTCTGGACTCACTGACGTGGACCCGCTCAGTCCACCCGACTGCTCCGTGAGAGGACGGGTCCGTCTTTACGCTGCTTCACTCCGACTGAAGCTAAAACTCTGTTAACTATAAAACTGTTTATGTTCTGAGTCCAGTTTTGGGGAAGCATCTTTTTCAAACATCAGAACCAGAGATCCATGTTGAAACTAACACTGTCACAACCGTCTGAGTCCTGACTGAAGTCAGCTGTCGGTCCACTCCAGGGTTCTGCAGGGGAACACGTTCACAGTTCTGACGGACTTTTGCTACCTGGAAACTATTCAGCTGCAGAGACGTCTTCATTCTGTGACAGTGACTCGGAGGTTCAGGTGAGTGTTTAAAGCTCTGCACACCTGCAGGGTTGCCCTCTGAGCCCGCTCTTATTTGCCATTGTGATGGAGCCTCAATCAGTCGCTCTGCGGTCTCATCCTGATATATGTGGTATAACCAGAAGTGGTGTAGAGCTGAAGGTGGCGTTGTACGCGGATGATCTCCTGTTGCTTTTGTCTAATCTGCCACGTTGTATTCCCGCAGCCCTCTCAGTGCCAGATGCATTTAGTAGATTCTCTGGATATAAACTTAATCTCAGCAAAAGTGAAATGCTTATTGTTAATGGAGAGACAAATGAAAATTCATTTCAACTTCAAAATTTACCATTTAAGGTTGTGAACTCTGGCTTTGTTTATCTTGGAGTATATGTTGCCAAAACATTGGATAATCTGTAAAGGAAAAATATTCTCTCTCTGCTCACCAAAATTAAACAAGTTTTTGAGCGATGGTCCCTGCTGAATCTGTCTATATCTGCCAGAATCAACACAATTAAAATGAATGTTTTCCCACGCTTTTTATATTTATTCCAATGCATTCTGATCTTCCTTCCCCTTTCGTTTTTCCATAAAGTAGACAGTCTTATTCTTGATTTTATTTGGAACAAGAAAACTCCTAGGTTACGTCGACAAGTTTTGCAGAGGCCCAAAGCTCTGGGTGGAATGGTGTTACCAAACTTCCTTTACTATTATTGGGCAACAAACATTAGAAATGTGAACTATTGGGTTAATTATGGAGACATTGAGGTCCTTCCATCATGGCTGATCTTGGAAGCAAACTCTGTCAATCCAGTATCATTGAAAGCTTTACTGTACTCACCCTTGTCTTCCTCCATTTCTGGTTATACTAACAATGATGTAGTGGCCTCCAGTATTAAAATATGCACTCAATTTAGACGCCATTTTAGCCTGCAAACACTTTCTATTGGTGCTCCACTTGCAGCAAATCCTGTTTTTCCCCCATCGTTATTGGACAGCACCTTCTCTATATGGGCTCGGCTGGGCATAAAGAACCTTAGAGACCTGTATGTTGATTCTATTTTTTCCTCTTTTCAACAATTGGTAGATACATTTTCACTTCCTAAAGGACATTATTTAAATATTTATAACCTCAGTCCAGACTCTTCTACTGTTCTTAAAACAGTTTGGGAGACAGATCTGGGAGAGGTGATTCTAGATGATGTTTGGGAGGAGATTTTAGTCTCAATCTGTGCTGGACACGGCTTTATGCAATGTCGAATCCTCCATCGAGCTCACTACACTAAAGCTCGCCTTGCAAAAATGTTTGATACAGTGTCTCCTCTACGTGAACGATGCCAACGAGCCACAACAAATTACTCACATATGTTTTGGAGCTGTCACTGTTTGACTAGATTTTGGTCTGAGATCTTTAGCACGTTATCCAAGGTAACTGAAAGGGATGTGACTCTCAGTGCTTTAACTGCCCTGTTTGGCGTTTGGCCTTTCCCACTCACTCTTTCTCCTGCTAAAAAGGACTTAATCGCATTCACAACTCTGCTTGCCAGGAGGCTGATACTGCTAAAATGGAAATCCCCAATCCCACCTACCTATACAAACTGGGTTAAGGAGGTGCTTTATTTTCTTAAGTTAGAAAAAATCAGAGTGACCCTGATTGGTAAAGCTGCCTCATTTGAGAAGATCTGGAATCCCTTCCTGTCTTACGTCAATAGTGCAAGTTGTCTATCACTGTGAACTGAGTACTGCAGTGCTGAGCTTGTGTGTGTGTGTGTGTTCTCTATCAATTTAGATATTTGTGCTTCTTTTTTGGTCCTGTTTATTTATCTATCTTCTTTTTTTTTTTATGTATTTATTATTTTATTAGTATCACAATTATTATTTATGTATTTTATCTATTATTTTATACATTTATTTACTTGTTTATTTATGTATTCTCTTTCTTTCTTCTTTTACCAACTCAACTTTTGTGTTTGCTTTTCTTTGCCTTGTATCCATCTGTGGGGGCTAGGTGCCGGAAGGGTGGGATGAGGGTGGTACCGGTTCTGTGGTACGTTTCTATCTGTAATTACTGTTGTATGGAGAACTATTGGGGTTTTTTTTATTATGTAAAACTCAATAAACAGATTGTGAAAAAAAAAAAAAAAAAAAGCTCTGCACACCTGCAGCGGAGAGAAAACCACGACTGGAGGAAAATCCATGAGAAAAGCCCTGACGCCTCCTGACTGAAGCGGAGCTGCAGCTCTGCTCTAAAGCCGCTCTATGGATTATTGATTTTTGATTTGCTGGCTGCTGGAGCTGAGGGTCTTTTTATCAGAGCCATTACCTCCTTAACGATTAGAGACAAAAAGTTAATTATGTGATTATGGAGCCAATAAGTGACTTGTCTGCTTTGCTTTGCTCTGCTGGGGCTGAAACATGATCTGCTGTGTGCACATCAGCAGCAGATTAACACTCACACAGGACCACCCATCCAATTCTCTGGACCCGCACGGCTGTCTGCAGACATTAAGTCCTCACAGCACCGTCCCGGTCCAATCAGAGCTGTCCCGGTCCAATCAGAGCTGTCCTCATAGATACATATTACAGCTGCTAAATGGTGGTGTTCTGTTTGTGTTCTGTGAGTGTTCTGTTTGTGTTCTGTAGGTGTTCTGTTGGTGTTCTGTTGGTGTTCTGTGAGTGTTCTGTGAGTGTTCTGTAAGTGTTCTGTGAGTGTTCTGTTGGTGTTCTGTTGGTGTTCTGTGAGTGTTCTGTTGGTGTTCTGTTGGTGTTCTGTGAGTGTTCTGTAAGTGTTCTGTTGGTGTTCTGTGAGTGTTCTGTGAGTGTTCTGTAGGTGTTCTGTTGGTGTTCTGTGAGTGTTCTGTGAGTGTTCTGTAGGTGTTCTGTGAGTGTTCTGTAGGTGTTCTGTGAGTGTTCTGTTGGTGTTCTGTGAGTGTTCTGTGAGTGTTCTGTAGGTGTTCTGTGAGTGTTCTGTAGGTGTTCTGTGAGTGTTCTGTTGGTGTTCTGTGAGTGTTCTGTTGGTGTTCTGAGAGTGTTCTGTGAGTGTTCTGTAGGTGTTCTGTGAGTGTTCTGTGAGTGTTCTGTAGGTGTTCTGTGAGTTTTCTGTGAGTGTTCTGTGAGTGTTCTGTGAGTGTTCTGTAGGTGTTCTGTTGGTGTTCTGTGAGTGTTCTGTAGGTGTTCTGTGAGTGTTCTGTGAGTGTTCTGTAAGTGTTCTGTGAGTGTTCTGTGAGTGTTCTGTGGGTGTTCTGTGAGTGTTCTGTGAGTGTTCTGTGAGTGTTCTGTAGGTGTTCTGTTGGTGTTCTGTGAGTGTTCTGTAAGTGTTCTGTAGGTGTTCTGTTTGTGTTCTGTTTGTGTTCTGTGAGTGTTCTCTTTGTGTTCTGTAGGTGTTCTGTAGGTGTTCTGTGAGTGTTCTGTGAGTGTTCTGTAAGTGTTCTGTGAGTGTTCTGTTGGTGTTCTGTTGGTGTTCTGTGAGTGTTCTGTTGGTGTTCTGTTGGTGTTCTGTGAGTGTTCTGTAAGTGTTCTGTGAGTGTTCTGTGAGTGTTCTGTGAGTGTTCTGTAGGTGTTCTGTGAGTGATCTGTGAGTGTTCTGTTGGTGTTCTGTGAGTGTTCTGTTGGTGTTCTGTGAGTGTTCTGTGAGTGTTCTGTAGGTGTTCTGTGAGTGTTCTGTAGGTGTTCTGTAAGTTTTCTGTGAGTGTTCTGTGAGTGTTCTGTGAGTGTTCTGTAGGTGTTCTGTTGGTGTTCTGTGAGTGTTCTGTAGGTGTTCTGTGAGTGTTCTGTGAGTGTTCTGTGAGTGTTCTGTAAGTGTTCTGTGGGTGTTCTGTGAGTGTTCTGTGAGTGTTCTGTTGGTGTTCTGTAGGTGTTCTGTTGGTGTTCTGTGAGTGTTCTGTAAGTGTTTTGTAGGTGTTCTGTAGGTGTTCTGTTTGTGTTCTGTTGGTGTTCTGTGAGTGTTCTGTGAGTGTTCTGTGAGTGTTCTGTGAGTGTTCTGTGAGTGTTCTGTAGGTGTTCTGTGAGTGTTCTGTAGGTGTTCTGTGAGTGTTCTGTGAGTGTTCTGTGAGTGTTCTGTTGGTGTTCTGTTGGTGTTCTGTTGGTGTTCTGTTGGTGTTCTGTTTGTGTTCTGTTGGTGTTCTGTTGGTGTTCTGTGAGTGTTCTGTAAGTTTTCTGTGAGTGTTCTGTGAGTGTTCTGTGAGTGTTCTGTAGGTGTTCTGTTGGTGTTCTGTGAGTGTTCTGTAGGTGTTCTGTGAGTGTTCTGTGAGTGTTCTGTAAGTGTTCTGTGAGTGTTCTGTGGGTGTTCTGTGAGTGTTCTGTGAGTGTTCTGTGAGTGTTCTGTTGGTGTTCTGTAGGTGTTCTGTTGGTGTTCTGTAGGTGTTCTGTTGGTGTTCTGTGAGTGTTCTGTGAGTGTTCTGTAAGTGTTCTGTGAGTGTTCTGTGAGTGTTCTGTAGGTGTTCTGTAAGTGTTCTGTGAGTGTTCTGTTGGTGTTCTGTGAGTGTTCTGTTGGTGTTCTGTAGGTGTTCTGTAAGTGTTCTGTAGGTGTTCTGTTTGTGTTCTGTGAGTGTTCTGTAAGTGTTCTGTGAGTGTTCTGTAAGTGTTCTGTTGGTGTTCTGTGAGTGTTCTGTGAGTGTTCTGTTGGTGTTCTGTGAGTGTTCTGTAGGTGTTCTGTAAGTGTTCTGTGAGTGTTCTGTTGGTGTTCTGTGAGTGTTCTGTGAGTGTTCTGTAGGTGTTCTGTGAGTGTTCTGTTGGTGTTCTGTGAGTGTTCTGTGAGTGTTCTGTAGGTGTTCTGTAGGTGTTCTGTTGGTGTTCTGTGAGTGTTCTGTGAGTGTTCTGTAGGTGTTCTGTGAGTGTTCTGTTGGTGTTCTAGAAGTGTTCTGTGAGTGTTCTGTGAGTGTTCTGTTGGTGTTCTGTAAGTGTTCTGTGAGTGTTCTGTGAGTGTTCTGTAAGTGTTCTGTTGGTGTTCTGTGAGTGTTCTGTAGGTGTTCTGTGAGTGTTCTGTAGGTGTTCTGTTGGTGTTCTGTGAGTGTTCTGTTGGTGTTCTGTGAGTGTTCTGTAGGTGTTCTGTGAGTGTTCTGTGA
>NC_044194.1:582852-592852 GCF_900880675.1 Sparus aurata | reverse complement strand
GATGTCGTCTGTTTGTAGCCTAGCATTAGCTTCTTACTGCTACACAGTTAATTTAGCTTCACACATCACAGAGTGGAGTTCATCTGTGGAGATTATCTGGATCAACAGAACCTGGACGGATCAGAACCTTGTGTTTGACACAGATTATGTTCTCTAATAATCCAGAATCCAGTTCAATAATCCCACAGAGGAACCAGAGAGATGCTAACTGCAGTTAGCTACAGACACGTCATCAGTACAGCTCTCTGTCTGTGTTTCATCATGTCTCCTGTCTGCGGTTGTCTTCTGTCTCCAACAGGAATAATAACAGTCACTTTTATCAGAGGTTCTGGCCCATTGGGCCTCTTGGCCTGGTACACCATGGTGCTGATATTAACCCGCCGGCTAAAGAGAAGCAAGACGGATGATAAAAATAAGTGTGGGTGAGAGGAGAGTAGGTTTGTGTATGTAGCCCAGTGTTCAGCTCAGTGCTGGGCTGCACACAGCGGTCAGCTGTCTGAAGGCCGCTACACGCCGCAACAGGCCGCTACAGGCCGCTACACGCCGCTACAGGCCGCTACACGCCGCAACAGGCCGCTACACGCCGCAACAGGCCGCTACATGCCGCTACACACCGCAACAGGCCGCTACACGCCGCAACAGGCCGTTACATGCCGCAACAGGCCGCTACATGCCGCTACAGGCCGCTACATGCCGCTACAGGCCGCTACATGCCGCTACACGCCGCAACAGGCCGCTACACGCCGCAACAGGCTGCTACATGCCGCAACAGGCCGCTACATGCCGCTACACGCCGCAACAGGCCGCTACATGCCGCTACATGCCACAACATGCCGCAACAGGCCGCTACATGCCGCAACAGGCCGCTACATGCTACTACACGCCGCAACACGCCGCGCAACCCGACCTGCAGCCCTACTGCCAGTTGTTTCTTCACAAACATGCCACGAAAATGGACGTCAGTGTGAATCACATTTACATCAACTGCATTTTGCATTAACACCCGTCTCCCCCCCTCAGGTGCTCAGTGTCCGGAGGAGATGACTCACCCCCTTCATGTCCAGCAGTGTTCAGGTCACAGAAAGAGTTGAAACAGGAACAAAGATTTTAGACACCTATACACACACACATCTACACACACACACACATCTACACACACACATCAACGCACACATCTACACACACACATCAACGCACACACATCAACACACACACATCTACACACACACATCTACACACACACACACATCTACACACACACACACATCTACACACACACACACATCTACACACACACATCTACACACACACATCTACACACACACACATCTATAGGCAGACAGGAGGAAATGGAGACTGTGGGGACTATTTACAGCGGCGGATGAATCCACATTGGTGTAAAGTAACTAAGTACATTTACTGTTTTGTTTTCTTTGACTCGTGCTGTCACACATTTACTCCATTACATCGACCTCACAGATTTACTTACTAACACTTTATAACCCTGTGAGGAGTTTACGTAGAATCAGACTTTACACGACTACATTCTTGTCTTTCCGTCCCGTCTGCTGTCCAGGCGTCGTCTGGCTGCAGCTTCACTACGTTTCATCCTCTGAATCATCTGAGCGTGTCGGCGCCACGTTGAGTTTGGACCGAACACAGTGACGGTTTCATCACACGTGAGCTCACAGAGTCAATCAAAATCAGATCAATTGTTTGTGTCCGTCTGATCCAAAACACTTGAACATGAGCTCCAGCAGAAACACCCTGCTGTCACCTTCATGACCTCTCAGACCGACCGCTGATGACCAGCTGTCACACAACTGATGAGGTGAAGCAGAGACGTGTTTCACAGACAGAATCAGACTGTCGGAGCAGCAGCTTTGCATGAGGACATAACTAAATACTGTATGTGTCATATTCAACACAAAGTCAGCTGTGAATGAGACTCTGCGGGGGATTTATTTCTGTGACGGTGGGTTTATAAAGCTCAGCGCTCAGCTCAGGTTCTGGACCGATTCTCCTCCACACCACAGAACATTCAGATATAAAATATTACAATCAAAGAAAACAAAGAAAGAGGAAATAAAATAAGAGACGGGATGAAAGCAGCACAAGAGGAAGGAGCTAAAGGAGAGCGACGTTAAATCTACATCACAAACATTCAGACGGATCGAAGAGTGTGAACTCACCGAGATGAAGTCCTGACGAGGGCGACACACACGAGCAGTGAGTCTGCAGCACTCAGCTACATGCTAACACCAGCATGCTAACATGCTCACAGTGACAATGCTATGCTAACATGCTGATGAAGAACATGTTCACCAGCTCAGTTTGTTAGCATGCTAACATTAGCTCATTATCAGAGATGCTGACTGCTGTTCATTAAACTTTTCTTCAGTCGCTCAAAGTTTCACAGTTTTATTAAAGGGACAGTTGGTGTTTTTTGAAGTGTGGTCATATAAAGTACATATCTATAGTGGATCTGTTTCCTACTGTAATCAGCGATCAGCGCAGCTCAGTTTGGAGCAGCAGAGAGCCGCTCCAGCCCAGACGCTCAGCTTTGTACTGCAGTGAACGGGTCCAGAGAAAAAGAGAATTTAACCACCTAAAAACGTCTATATCAGTTCAAGTGTACGTTGTATAGAGAAAATTCACAGCGCTTCACATCGCCGTCAGACCGGCCTTTCTTCTGGCACTACATGTTCTCAACCGTATAACCTCCGTATTCCTACGCATTATGCGTAGGGATACGGAGGTTCTACGTTCTGTGTCTATGTCTGAAATTGTTAAGTTTCGTTTTTATCTAAAGTAAACCTCTCGTCCAGCAGCTGGGCCTCGCACTGTATTCCGCCGCTCGCAGATCAGCTGTTGCCCAGTTACGCTAGTGCGTAGGGATACGGAGGTTCTACGGCTGAGAAAATGTAGTGCCAAAAGAAAGCGCGGTCTGACGGTGATGTAAAGCGGTGTGAATTTTCTCTATACAACGTACACTTGACCTGATATAGATGTTTTTAGGTGAGCCTTGTTTTAGGTGGTTGATTTCTCTTTTTCTCTGGACCCGTTCACTGCAGTACAGCGCTGAGCGTCTGGGCTGGAGCGGCTCTCTGCTGCTCCAAACTGAGGCTGCGCTGATCGCTGATTACAGGAAACAGATCCACTATAGATATGTACTTTATATGACCCCACTTCAAAGACAACAACTATCCCTTTAACTTTGAGTTATTTATTGTTTGATTACATTTATTTCACTGATTATCAATAATTATGATACAATTTAAATGAACAGTCATGATTTTTGAACAGGCTGGTCAATAATATCATTATTAGACAGTTAATTAACAATAAGCTGTTTTAAACCTGTGTGACATGCAGAGCTGTGATTCACCTTCTTGGACACGAGGCTGGACTCCTGAGACAGCAGCTGGCGCTGAGCGGCCATGTTGCCCAGGGCGGAGCTCCTCCACCAGTCCTTCTCCAGAGGGTCCAGCTGCACCCTGTGGAACAGAGACTGGAGGACGGTGAGCTACGGTCAGTGCTCATCCAGTCCAAACAATGTTCTGATTCTGATTCAATACATCACTACATATGTCAAACATCCAACAGCAGAGAAGTTGAGTATGAATCTGTTTCGTCCACTGAGAAGAGAAAACCTCAACTTCCCAGACTCACTATTCCTCTAATACTCTCTCATGTTTTGGTGTTTTCCAACAGAAAGCTGCGTCCTCGTTGTCCTCTAGCCGTGGCGGGGGCCGCCGTGCAGCAGGGCGGGGGTCCTGATGCCATTAGTGGTGTTTATTGGCCAGCAGGGTGCTGTGAAGCACCACCCAGGCCTTTAATCAGAGTCCTGCCGGGCCGTCCTCACTGTTTACCTGATAGCTCCATGTTAATTACACAGTGTGGAGCAGTCACAGAGGGAGGCTGTCCTTCAGCCCGACGGCACACAGAGCCCGGAGGCAGCAGAACACAGCTGACACCACGGAACATTTACATCCACAGAAACAAACACTTTAAATCTCTCATCACGTTTAATCACTTCTCAGATCGTCTGCGAGCTCGGAGCGACACTTCCACTCAGCGTTGGTTCTGTGAGTCTGTACATGTTGTTAGCAGTCGGTGTTTCAGACCAACAAGAGTTCAGATCGCTGCGCACATGATTCATCAGGAATGAGCAGATGAATCAATAATAATCTGCAGTTTCACTGTAAAGACAAACTTTTGTATTTGAGCTCAGCTTGAACTGGACTTCCTGCTGGGTCCAGTCACAGACAGTCGTGGGAGGCCGTCACAGTCAATGAGCAGCCGGCGCTGCGTCCTGTCAGGATGGCCGTGATTATGGGATATCACCACGGGAACGGTGTCTGGAGGGAGGATCGGTTTCAACCCAGCTTGAGTGGAAACTGATAGCTCGATGATGGCCGACTGTTCAGCAAACACACACACACACACACACACACACACACACACTTTGCCAGGGAGCTGTGTGTGTGAACCAGACTTTACCCAGCAGCTCCCACGTATGAAGTGTGTGTGACGTGTGACTGAGCGCAGGTGTGAACAGAACAGGTCACCGGCTCCAGCGAGCATGTAGCGGCTCTGTCCTCTCAGACCCCGCCCCCGCCAGGTGCCCCGCCCCCGCCAGGTGCCCCGCCCCCTCACCTGAACACGCCACACTACTTCCTGTCAGTGAGAACAGGTCTGACGCTGACAGTCTCGTGTGGAGGACCTGGTCTCCAGGTCGTGTCTGTCCTCATGAACTCACCATGACTGAAGAGGCAGCGACGCTCCTGCTGTCCTCATCTTCACTCTGCAACACAACAACAACAACAACACAGCAGCTGAAAACTCGTTTCATGACAGTTTAGATTTCCCTTCCATCACGTCTTCTTTCAGATTAGTGGAGAGAACGTTGTGTCATCATGAGGCTAACTGGATCTACCTCGACCCGTTGGACCCGGTTCACCTTCTCAGACCAGCTGGTGTGACAGACATCAGTTCATCACGCAGACACTGAAGTCTCCCTCTGATTACAGCTGACAGAAAGTAACTAAGTACATGTTTGAGTTACATGTACTTGTGTATTTTTACATTTATGCTACTTTATATTAGCGCTCCACTTCACGTGTAGAGGACATCTTGTACTCGGTCTTCCCCCACATGTATCTGACATTTATAATTATTTTAATTTGATTATTATCTTCTTTAACAACCTGACAGTTTTAAAAACTTATTTTATTTCCACTTTTATCAGCTGCAACATGCAACAGCGCTGCTCATCTGTAATAATGATCCAACTGTCATATTTATTGTACTTAAAGAGTAACTTAAAGCCTTTTGTGACTCCAGTGATGTCGCTCAGTGACTCAGTTGCATTGTGGGTACTGTAGGCACCAGGAGGAGGAATGAGATATCTCAGCTTCACTTCTTTTTAAACTGTCCATAATGAGTCCAACAGTCCATCTGTGTCTCAAAACCTATTGCCTACATTTCCCACGATGCAACTGGGCCACTGAGTGACATCCATCTTATTTTCACACACATATTCTTACTCAACAACACAACACACTTTAATGAGGACAATTGACAGAGTGACCCTTTAAGTACAAAAATATCATAAAAGCAGGAATACAGTTGAACTTTGTTTCATCAGAACTTTATACTTTAATTGGTATTTTCTCTCCACTGTTCTGGAAATATTCATACTTTTATTGTGAAAATATTCCAACCTTTGTCAGGAAGCATTATCTCGACTGTAACGCCAGATTCTCGTTAATAATCATCCGTTCTTCACTTCGTCTCTGTTGAAACTAAAACTCAAACAGTTTAATGAACCAACAGGAGATCAGCTGCAGTGATGTTTCCTCCAGTGTGCAGTGATCATGCTGCACTCAGGAGGACTGGAGACATGCATTATTAATAATGTTTGGGATTGTTGTGTAATTGTTTGCAGAGCAATCATCATTATATAAGATGTGCAGACTGAAAGTGAAGCTCCCTGAAGGAGCGCTAAAGGATCAAATCTAACGAATCCATTCAATCCCTGAAAAGACTGAACAAGTCTGCAGAGGACGAGCTGCTTTCATCTCCCACCACATCTTTAGTTACCGTCTATTGTCAGATTGGAGCGCTCCTCTCTCAACTTGTTAATGAGCACCGTTCGATTATCTGATTTATTCTTTCATTCTCTGCACCAGATACATGAATAAATCTGTTTCATGTTTCCTTTTTGAGTCATTGTCTCACTGCCTCTTCGTTTGAAGCCCTCCTCTGTTCTCTGATCGCTTTTTATCTGACTTCTCTCAGCAGTGCAGTAATGTGAACACCTGAGGCCACAGAGGAACTTTACATCAGGCCTGATCCCCCGATGACCTCTGACCTCTGTTCAGGTCAGACACGGTGATATTAAAGTCTGTGTGGGAGTGTCTGTCTGTGTGGGAGTGTCTGTCTGTATAGGAGTGTCTGTCTGTGTGGGAGTGTCTGTCTGTGTAGGAGTGTCTGTCTGTGTGGGAGTGTCTGTCTGTATAGGAGTGTCTGTCTGTTTGTGTGGGAGTGTCTGTCTGTGTGGGAGTGTCTGTCTGTATAGGAGTGTCTGTCTGTGTGGGACTGTCTGTCTGTCTGTGTGGGAGTGTCTGTCTGTATAGGAGTGTCTGTCTGTGTGGGAGTGTCTGTCTGTATAGGAGTGTCTGTCTGTTTGTGTGGGAGTGTCTGTCTGTCTGTGTGGGAGTGTCTGTCTGTCTGTGTGGGAGTGTCTGTCTGTGTGGGAGTGTCTGTCTGTGTAGGAGTGTCTGTCTGTGTGGGAGTGTCTGTCTGTATAGGAGTGTCTCTGTGTGGGAGTGTCTGTCTGTACAGGAGTGTCTCTGTCTGTGTGGGAGTGTCTGTCTGTATAGGAGTGTCTGTCTGTATAGGAGTGTCTGTCTGTCTGTGTGGGAGTGTCTGTCTGTCTGTGTAGGAGTGTCTGTCTGTGTGGGAGTGTGTCTGTCTGTGTGGGAGTGTCTGTCTGTGTGGGAGTGTCTGTGTGTGTGGGAGTGTCTGTCTGTCTGTGTGGGAGTGTCTGTCTGTGTTGGAGCGTCTGTCTTTCTGTGTAGGAGTCTCTGTCTGTGTGGGAGTGTCTGTCTGTACATGTAAGAGTGTCTTTCTGTTTGTGTGGGAGTGTCCTAGTGGTCAACCTGTGTCATGACATCATCATGTGATGCACTGCGTCCCAAAAAGACTTTTCCCAGAAGCTCACATCGTGAAAGAAATGTCTGTAAAAAGGTGGATACATTTTTTGGAGCGTCACAACGCCCGAGACAGGACGCGTAAGATCCACTCAGTCCAGAAAGATCCACTCAGTCCAGAAAGATCCACTCAGTCCTGTCACATTTAGTCTAGAAGAGACGCACCATTAAATCATTTCATCCACAATCAAGTCCACTGGGTGCTAAACAGGAAGTAAGCCAGCTCGATGGGTGAAGTCTCTGGTGCTCTTGAGCTCTACGGCCGCACAATTAGTCGCTAAATAATCACAATATGACTCGTTATGCAAAAATCGAAAACGCAAAAATGTATTTGGTAAAAAGGTCAACTGTGTCAGGAAACTGTTTTAATGAAATGTTTGAGAGCTGCAGAGACGCTGGTTCTCCAGATGTGATACAACATGTGTTCTGCAGAGACCTGGACAAAAAAACATCATCACGAATTGAACAGTTTTTCAATGATAATTGAAATTGTGATTTTATTTAATCATCCATAATAATCATGAATTATATCGCAATCACAATAACTGTCAAAATAATGGCTACATCACTTTTTGACCATATGGAGCAGCCGTAGTTCTACGGGACGCACAACAGGAAGATCCAGGAGTCGAGCTGTTTGGACTTCAGGCGGCGCCGAGCAGCTTCACTCCACCTTCAACACTGTCAGTTAATGTGACGTCCTGCAGGAGCTGCTCCACCTGACTGTTCACATCCACACCTTCAATAAACAGGTTTCATCCAGGCTTCAACTGGACCAGCAGCGCCGTGTTGGACGTACGTGACAGATGGAGACCAACCACAGTCTGGTGCTCCTGAACGCCAACATGAAGCCGCTCAGTGAAGGCGACACGTCCACGCGCTCTGATTGGTTGAGAGGGTTTAACACTGAACAGTACGAGACAACAGACGGGTCTTCAGTTTCAGCCTCTGAAGAACCTGATGACGTGTCGGTCGCCGACGCTCTGACTTCATTTAGTCAAGAGGAAGCAGATCTGAGGTCTGCGGTCTCGTTAGAGAGACAACTAAATATTTCCTTTCTTCACATTTATGAGTTTATGTTGTTGACTTGTTAGACTCAGTAGTGAACTGAAGCTGCAGGCTGTCAGACTGTCACCTCTGAGAGACAGAGGCTGTGAGGAGACGGGCCGAGCCGGGCCAGGCCGGGCCGAGCCGGGCCGAGCCGGGCCGAGCCGTTACCGGTCTGAAGAAGTAACGGACTGCTTGGTGTTGTTTCTGACAGAAATCACCTGGTGAGACACTGCTGCAGGTTGTTGCCTGGTTGGAGACCAGGTGATGAGTTCTCTGCTCTCATTGGTCAGAGGAGTCTGAGGTGGGAGTGAAGAAGCCGACATATAAAAAAGGCAGCCATCACCTCGTCACAACCAGGTCCAATCACGTTCCTACAAACCAACACTTTGTCTGAGACGACTTCATCAAACGGTCCTGATCCAACAGCGCTGGACTGAAACAAGTCCTCATGTGGTCCGGTGTGGACTTCTCGGTCCTGGAGCCCGTCACAGCTCCGGCTCTGCTCGAAGGCATCGTGATAATAAAATGGACCGGTTCTGTGTGGAGGAGACGTGAATGGGCTGCTGTCTCTCCTCCAGACTCTCAGAACAAAGTGGCACCGTCAGCATCACAAAAGCTTTTCCAGCCACGTCCATCCTCCATCTATTCATCCTGTCAAAACAAGCCGCTCCCCCTCCTCCCTCCTCCTCCCACAGAGCTGACAGCTACAGAGGGGGGAGGAGGGGGAGGAGGAGGGGGGAGGAGGAGGGGGAGGAGGAGGAGGGGGAGGAGGAGGGGGAGGAGGGGGAGGAGGAGGAGGAGGAGGGGGAGGAGGGGGAGGAGGAGGAGGAGGGGGAGGAGGAGGGGGAGGAGGGGGAGGGGGGAGGAGGAGGAGGAGGGGAGGGGAGGAGGGGGAGGAGGAGGAGGAGGGGGAGGAGGAGGAGGAGGAGGGGGAGGGGGGGGAGGAGGAGGAGGAGGGGGAGGGGGAGGGGGGGAGGAGGAGGAGGAGGAGGAGGGGGAGGGGGAGGAGGGGGAGGAGGAGGAGGAGGGGGAGGAGGAGGGGGAGGAGGGGGAGGGGGGGAGGAGGAGGAGGAGGGGGAGGGGGAGGAGGGGGAGGAGGAGGAGGAGGGGGGAGGGGGAGGAGGGGGGAGGAGGAGGGGGAGGGGGAGGAGGAGGAGGAGGGAAGAGGAGGAGGAGGGGGAGCCTCCCACCTCTCATCAGTATTGAGGAGAGGCCCTTTGTCTGCCACTTCTAAAGGTCTAATTGGTGGCGTTTACAAGCCGCTCCGTCAAACCGGCGGTGGGTGAGATGTGTTCACAGGGTGGAGGTGGTTCAGAGAGGTGGAGGTGATTAAATCATGTCTCTAAACCTCGTCAGGTTCGTTTCATCAGCAGCCTCTGAGGACTCAGAACTGGGTCACAGGTGAGGAGGCTCGCTGGTTCTGTTCATATTCCAACAACACCTCGAGTCTGACAGCCGGAAGCAGCAGCAAACACAGCCGCCATCTGAAACTAACACAACAGCTGACATTCAGTCAGTGTGTCAATCACACGTCCCGCTCCGCATCTAACCGGACCAGAACCGGACCAGGACCAGTCTGAATGCTACTTTGTCATTTCCTGGAAAACTTCAAAAAAACGGAGCTCACGTTGACTAATTTAGCTCCCGATAAAGACTTGATGAGACGCCATGGCTGTATATATTCACACACTCACACTCACACACTCACACACGCGCACACACTCACACACACA
>NC_044194.1:552852-577852 GCF_900880675.1 Sparus aurata | reverse complement strand
CCGTCTGCCTCCCTGAAAGCGGCGTTCATCTTCTTACGTGGTGAACAGAACGAGTCGGCTGCCGGAGCCTGTTGACTACAATTAGGCCGCGACTGGCGACAGACAGCAGCAGCAGTTTAACATCTCACAGCGCCGCCAGTGTCCTCTAACTGTTCAGGACTGCAGTCCCAGGAGAGCCAATTACTACGCCTCTGCAGTCACACACACACACACACACACACACACGTCACAGACACACACACACACACACACACACACACACACACACAGACACACACACACACACACACACACACGTCACAGACACACACACACGTCACAGACACACACACACACACACACGTCACAGACACACACACACACACACACGTCACACACACACACACACACACACAC
Source organism: Sparus aurata (assembly GCF_900880675.1). NCBI lineage: Eukaryota > Metazoa > Chordata > Actinopteri > Spariformes > Sparidae > Sparus > Sparus aurata. The sequence continues at coordinate 577,456 of NC_044194.1, read as the reverse complement.
ACACACAGACACACACACACACACACACACACACACACGTCACAGACACACACACACACACACACACACACACACACACACACACACACGTCACAGACACACACACACACAACACACACACACACACACACACACACACACACACGTCACAGACACACACACACACACACACACTTCACACCGATCATTTTGATTTCAGCTAATCATTTAAGTACTTCATCACTTCTACTGTAAATAATCATGACACTACTTTGCATTTCACTGATCTGCTCGGCTTTAAATCCAGGCGTTCCTCACACGGAGCTTCAGGTTCACACTGTTCCACGTGTTCAGCGGTGAAGAGCTGCATGTCGACAGCTTCAGCCAACAGCGTGAAACTGATGTGAACAAAGTCTGTGAAGGAATTTAACTTTAAACGAAACAGACTTACACGAAGAACATTTGGAAAAAGAGACCCAAACAACATATTTTACAGGAGTGGAGAGTTTTGTTCCATGTCATGTTTAACTCAGCGTTAGCTTAACACAAACATTTAGCAGTTGTCACACAATAAAAGTTCCATATTTGATTCTCCATGTGTGGCATATTTTCATATATTTGAGCTAGTGTAAAAACACTTTGCTCAATATTTCCTGGCTACTGATGGTATATTTGACTTTTACACATCTAAGACTACAACTATACTTGATATCAAGCATTTTCACTGCACCAATGTGGAGAAATTCAAAAATAAAAGTCCCATATTTCTAGCTGGAGATTGCATGTTTGACCATATTTGAGCTACTGTAAGAACACTTGTGTAGAAGTCAGATTTATCACCCATAGCCAGGAATTATTGAGCAAAGTGTTTTTACACTAGCTGAAATATATGAAAATATGCCAATTGGAGGTACAAATGTGGAATTTTATTGTTGAATTTCTCCACATTGGTGCAGTAAAAATGCTTGATATCAAGTATAGTTGTAGTCTTAGATGTGTAAAAGTCAAATATACCATCAGTCGCCAGGAAATATTGAGCAAAGTGTTTTGCAGCACCTCAAATATGGTCAAAGATGCAATCTGGAGGCATAAATATGGGACTTTTATTTTGGCATTTCTCCACACTGGTGCAGTAAAGATACTTGATATTAAGTGTTTTTTATTCATAATGGGTTCATGAAACACTTTAATGTAACATATTCTATTTTAAATGTAGGTTTGGATAATAGCTTACTGTTCATAATACCTTTATTTTGAAAACTGAAAGTAAATACGCTGTTTCTCCGCATTTACCATAATGATGAGAATACTCGAAATTTAAGTGCGGCTGATTTGACCACGGAGCGGCTTTCTTCATTTGAGTTAAAGTTCTTCTCGAGCTCAGAATCAGTCTGACAAAAACAAATCTTAACTCGAGGTCCAGTCCAGAGTTTGTTTCCTGAGCTTTCATCCAGATGTCATGGTCTTCCTCCGCAGACAGTTGGCTCAGCGTCACCACAGGTTCAGAGTTTCTAATAAAATACTATTCACGGTTTTTATCGTCTTATTTTATTTGTCCTGAATCAAGCAGTGAATTTCCTCTAAATGTGAGTGTGACAGAGCTGAGACGTGTGTGAAGTTAACGACGTTAACGAGCTGAAATCTGTGACATTTATAAAGAAGCTGCAGGAGGAGACGGGAGTTTTGTACGGCTTGTTTTTTATTCAACGTGCTGCTGAAGGTTAGCTTAGAAGTTGCACGCGTGTATGTTTGTCTAAGTCGTCTTCGTGTTGGGATTAATAAGATTTATGTTTTTCAGCCGTCTTTTTACTTCAACACGTATAAATGTACGTGCCAGAGAAGAACTGGCGCTGCTCAGAAACATGACTACCAGCTGTCTGGCCCGCTGTGTTCGGGTTTTAATTAACAATCACATCGCTGCTTTGAATGAACAGTGAAGCAATAAGGATCACTTTAAAGCATACGTGTTTGATGTACGTTGTTTAATGAGCAGGTTCTCGACTCTGCACCATCCGGCTGTACGTACAGGAGGACGCGTGCAGGGAGACGATGTGAGCTGTGTTTGTGGGTCTGACTGCCGTCAGAACGGGACGGGACCTCAGCGTAACGTGACACGGAGCGAGCTTTAATTGGTGCTGCTGACTGTCACCGCGAGCACCATCAAAGTGTCCCGCCACCTCCACGCCGTATACGGCACACGCATTAAAGCAGACTGACGGTTAGCTTTGGCAGTGAGGCGTGAGCGGTGTGATGTTCAACAGAAGGCTTGAAGCAGGACGCAAACAATAAGTCAGTTATTATACGAGTCACCAACGAAGAAGAATGAAAGAAGAGATTTTACTTGCGTGGCGACCGACTGAGCAGACTTCAGACTCTGACCAGACGTTTCTGATTCTAACCAGCCTGAAGAATCACTGAGACGTTTTCTACTCGCTGATCATGTGAGAAACCAAACACACGCCACAGATCTGAACTTCTGAGGAGGACTGTGGACCAACCTGTGAGCTGTCACAGGACGTTAGCGTTAACAAATCAGACGACCTGTATGAATGTGAGAAAACTCCATTTATAGAATATTCAGCTGGCTAACTCTGATAGCATGCTAGTTCTGCAACATTTAGTTTCATAAGTGGTTTATATGTCTTTAAACTACATTTTACATCCCCTGCACATTTATTCTTCTTCTTTATTCTTCTGTTCTGTTTGTGTGTTTTGTCAAATTTGTCAAACTTTGTATATTTAATGTAACAGTTGCATTTAACTGTTTGTTTTAATCTATTTGAATAATAATTTGACATAAAGAGTCTGGTGAAACATTAACTTACTGCAAACACAGCATCTGCTGCATCGATTAGTTTGGCTACGAATCCAGTTGCACATTGTAGTCTGACGTTTATCTGCTTAACAAACTGTCAATCATTCAGATCGATGGATGGAACCAATAGCAACGTTAGCTAGACCGCACGCTAACGTTCAGTTGCTAAGGCTCTTTTTTAAACTCGGTGCCAAAAGTGAAAGATGCTGCAGGACGAGCAGCAGAGGTCCGATCTCACTCATCACAGAGGAGGGTGAGCGCTCCGATGCTAGCTGAAAGGCTAACTGAGAGAACTCCAGACGTGTCACCTGAAGCAGAACCACGTCCACTGACCTGGTCCAGTGGAGCTGTCAGAGAAACTGATCGGCTCTGGACTTTTACTGACAGTTTAAACTAAACACACACACACACACACACGCGTCTCTCAGGGTGACGCCCGTCCTCCTCATCAGAACCTCCCCAGCAGAATGAACCACAGCTCACCAACACGATGAGACTGTGTGTTGACCTCTCTAAGTATTTTCTGATGCCGGGCCGCTGGTCTGACGGGCCGCTGGTCTGCGGCCCGGCAGACCAGCGGCGGCCCGGCAGACCAGCAGCAGCCCGGCAGACCAGCGGCGGCCCGGCACAGACCAGCAGCAGCAGAAGATGGAGGGTTCGCCCTGAGGAGGTGGAGGAGGGGAGAGCGTATCCTCCGGTGAACACTCGGGCCTGTAAAGTGTTTATCAGACTCTAATGCAGCAGTCTGATCCGATTTGCATTCATATTAGTTCCCGTATCTTCATCTGAGGGAATTACTGATTTGAATTCTTCTGAGGGGTAAATAACTTCATGCATGATATCAGTATCTTCATAATTCACAGCAGTAAAGTCAATTTGGTGTAAGAGCTCCTCCGCTGCGTGCCGGAGAGGTTCTGAGGAAACCTATTTGGAGGCGGTTCGGATCAGTGAGCGTAATGGATCAACAGAGCTCTCACATGTTTAACCCCTCAGAGGAGCTGCAGCCACCACAGACCTCCTCCTGCTGCTGCTGCACCTCCTCCTCCTCCTGCTGCACCTCCTCCTCCTCCTGCTGCACCTCCTGCTGCTGCACCTCCTGCTGCTGCACCTCCTGCTGCTGCACCTCCTCCTCCTGCTGCTGCTGCACCTCCTCCTGCTGCTGCTGCTGCTGCACCTCCTCCTCCTCCTGCTGCTGCACCTCCTGCTGCTGCTGCACCTCCTCCTCCTCCTGCTGCTGCACCTCCTGCTGCACCTCCTCCTGCTGCTGCACCTCCTCCTCCTGCTGCACCTCCTCCTCCTCCTGCTGCACCTCCTGCTGCACCTCCTCCTCCTCCTGCTGCACCTCCTCCTGCTGCTGCACCTCCTCCTCCTGCTGCTGCACCTCCTCCTCCTGCTGCACCTCCTCCTCCTGCTGCACCTCCTCCTGTGTTATTCTATCATCATCATTCTTATCATGTGTCCCATTTCTGTCGTGTCTTTTAAAGACAGCAGCAGCAGAACATCTTATCAAACTGATATTTAAATCATCAACACAATGATGCACCTAGCTCTAATTATTTAAAACAAGCACACCACTTGAGTTAGCATTGCTGCTAGCATCAGACCACAACCTCAGTTGCATTGTGGGTAATGTAGGTGCAGCGTGATGATGAATCTGTGGACGACTGCTTGCAGATAAATGTAGAGCTGCAATAATTATTATTTGGATTATTAATCCATCTGCTCGGTGCCGCACTACACAGATCCCTCTGAGGCAGGCTGGTTTGTGATTCTGGTCTGTGTTAATAAAGTTTTCCTGCTGATTGTTCAATTTCAGTTCAACCTGAGGCGCACAAAATCAAATCAAATCAAATCAATTTTATTTATATAGCCCAAAATCACAATCACATTGCCTCGATGGGCTTTACAATCGAAACGAACCAGCAGTGAGGTGACTCGTCTTCCTCTGATGATCAATAATCCATGAATTGACCATTTTCACTCTATTTTTCAATCTAAATACCTCCAGGGTTATTATTATTATTATTATTATTATTATTATTATTAGTATTAGTATTATTAGTATTATTATTATTATCATCATATGCTGCAGTAATGATGCCGTTTAGAGGTGATTAAGTGTGTCTTGGCAGACAGAAGCAGGAAGCTGTCAGGAGTTAAACTTCAGGATGTTTATGATCAAAGTTTTTCATCTCGTCACTCAAAACACGTCTGAAATATGAATATTTAAAATAGTTCACAGTGAACAAATACATTAGTGAAAACATTCAGAGCGTCCGTGACGTGACGTGTGGAAACGAGCCATGAAGGCATAATTACAGCGACGGAGCCACAAACCTGAACCAGGAGAAGAGAACTGGTTCTGAGCAGCCTGATGAAGCAGAGCTGTCAGGACGCCGGCGCTTTGAACCGGATCAGAGACATCGTTTAAACAAAGAACAAAGCTCTACCTGTGAGTGCTGAACAAAGGCTCGGAGAAGACGAGACATTCGGCACCGCCAGCGTTAAACTGGAGCCGCTGAAGCTCATGAATAAACATGAGAGGCTCACGAGCACGTTATTTCCCATCAGGCTTTCTGTCTCTGGACTCACCTCCTCTGCCTGAGTGATCACCAGCGCCGGGACGCTGCCACCTGACTCCCCCGCCGCCTCCTGATTGGCTGCAGAAGTAGTCAGATCCTGGTCCTGTTGCTGGTCCTGGTGCTGGTGCTGGTCCTGGTGCTGGTGCTGGTGCTGGTCCTGGTGCTGGTGCTGGTCCTGGTGCTGGTGCTGGTCCTGAGGCAACACTTGGAGTAAACAGGGAGGAGTCAGACGTTAGGGTCCAGACATCACAGATGTCACTACAGACTCCAGAGGGCGTTTCTTCTGATATGAGGCTCCAAAACATACAGAATCAGAAAACGTGTTCCCTCTGGAGTGGTTCTCCATGCTAAATGACAGGTCCTGGTTCTGACCCGTTCTGCTCTGTAACATGTTACATGATCTATATCAGGATGACAGATGAGCAGTGAGGACCGGACGTCTCCTGCAGGGACTCTGTCACATCTGTGTTGATGTCTGAATAAAATATCTAAATTAATAAAACTGCACTTTTATTGTTCCACTCTGAAAGTGTCATCTGAATGACAAATAATAAAGTCCAAGTCTAAAATGTTATTTGGAGTAAATCCGTTCATTAATTAATGGAGTAAAAGAAGACAACAGTTAAATGGATGTAAAACAGATTGATGGATAATCATCCTGCAGCTGTTTGTTCAGGTGTCACACGTTTGTCTTTAACGTGGACGAAGACTGAATCTCTCCTGGATGATGTCATCACAGCACAGATGTTTGAATCAGTTCTCTAAATACTACAATACCCATGAGCCTCAGCGGCTCAGAGAGGAAGTGAAGCTGCAGGTTTAAATCACTTTTATCTTCAGCTCACTGTTAGTGTGAAGCTCTGTGATTGGCTGTCTGTTGGTGAAGTGCACCCTGGGAGTTAAATTCTCTCTTTCAGTTTTAATGTCCACAAGCTTCTTCTGACTTCAAATCAAGAAACAGATATTTTCTAAACGGCACTCAACATCGATTTTGACTTCAGGGAACTTTAACAGCATGATGGCTCCTCCCAGATCGCTAACAGCTAATGCTAACAGCTAATGCAAACAGCTAATGCTAACAGCACCTCTTGGTGTCGGCGGTTTTCAGTCTCATCGCTTCAGTCCATGTTTAGTTTACAAATCATAAAAGTCAGGGAGACACACACAGGGACAGTTTGCCTTCAGCACATTTAAATAACTCAAATTATTATTCAGTTCTGAAATTGTTGCCAATCATCTGATCACTCAACAGTTGGAGTTGTTGTTTGTTCTATCTGCAGTGATCCTGTCAGTCTTTGTGACATTTGCTCCACAGCTTCATGTAGCGAGGAGCGGTCTATCAGACTGAAGGTGTGATCACACCTCCACAGGTGTTTCCTGTTGTGGTCTTTACAAGCAAACTTTGACCGACTGAGACAGGCGAGCTGCAGAACCTGGAGTCGTCATGCGTCCGCTGTGTGGACGCTGCTTCATCTGTTGTTGTTAACGTGGCGGTGATCCGCCTCCACTCTGACGGCTGATCGCGCTGCTCACTGTTTCTTCTTCATGTCTGTCACTCAACAGACTCCTCCTCCTCTACTGGCAGATCCATTCAACCTTTCTTTCACCTCCATTGAAGCTAATTAAAACTGGAACCTTTGAGGAGAGAAACGCTGCAGTGTGATGGACTCTGAGTATCTGTCTGTGTTTTATCTGACATCAGAGCGAGGAGGATGTGGGTGATGACATCATCCACAGGAGACAAAGATACAGTGAGTCTTATCACCGAGAGAAAGAAAAGAGCCGCACACAGAGGAGGCCGTGACGACGACCACACCGCGGCGTCATCACTTCCTGTCACCTGTCTCTGTAGCACCAGCTCTCCAGTAAAAGCATCAAATCTTACAGAATACCACAAACTGTCAGCGTGACGGGCGTCAGCGCTCAGCAGGACGACATCCTGTCTTTCTTCCAGGTTGAATAAAATGTCCGAGATGTGTTGCTGTTAGAATTCACTGAGTCTGTATCGTCACAGCTGATCGTCAGCAGTCGTCTGATGTGAGTGAACGATTATCAAACACGTTGTTTCCAAGTCGGAACACGTCCTGGCGTCCCTCCGGACTCTAACGGGCCGTTAACAGCAATGAAATCATCAGAATCTGACAGAATTCCTGTTGATATGACATATAACTGAAACACAGCAGGATCACATCGGGCCCGGACCTCTATGTAAATCGTCAGTACCAGTAACAGTCCTGCTCACCTCTGTCCAGATCCACTCTCCAACCCGGGTCCTGGTTCTGCTCGATGAATTGGTGATGGTCGCCTCGGTCACAGTCTTCTCCTGCTGGATTCAGGTCTCCTCCCTCCTGCTGGTCCACAGCTGGATCTGGAGGACATTTGTTTTGTTCTTCTCTGTCTTGCACCTGAACCTGAACCTGATGTGGACCACAGTGAAGACCCTGTTGCTCCTGGTCCTGTTCGAGACTCTCAGGACTTCGGTTGTATTGATCCAGTTTCAGGTCTTGCAGTGAATCTTGTGTCTCCTCAGTTTCAGAGAACTGGACCTCGTGGTTCAGACGGGACTCCATCCAGTCCAGCTCTGTAGGGAGATAACTCTCTTAATGTCCGGTACCGATTCCTGGCGTCAGAACCACAGCCTGCATCCGTCTGTAACAGTAATAGACACCATATCAGAATCAATACCACAGATACACATGACACCTGTGTGTTTCACTGTGGTCCTGTTCTGGTGGATCACAGGAGGAGCTGTGACCCGATCCATGATCCTGAAACATGATCATCTGAGAGGAACCCGGCCAGCACTTAACAACAACATAATATTAAGATTTAACACTGAGCTCTGGTTCTGCTGCCGGGTCCAGTTAGCTTTAACTGAACCACCTCATCAACAATATTATAAATCCTTTTCAAAACAGTCAATGTCAATCCAGAGAACACTTAATCAATATATTGATTTATTATTATGTCAACACGCACTGAATACACACCTGTACTGTCTGTCTAAACACACCTGGACTGTCTGAACACACACCTGGACTGTATGAACAAACACCTGGACTGACTGAACACACACCTGTACTGTCTGAACACACACCTGTACTGTCTGAACATACACCTGTACTGTCTGAACACACACCTGTACTGTCTGAACATACACCTGTACTGTCTGAACATACACCTGTACTGTCTGAACACACACCTGTACTGTCTGAACATACACCTGTACTGTCTGAACACACACCTGTACTGTCTGAACAAACACCTGGACTGACTGAACACACACCTAGACTGTATGAATACACACCTGGACTGACTGAACACACACCTGGACTGACTGAACACACACCTGTACTGTATGAATACACACCTGTACTGTCTGAACAAACACCTGGACTGACTGAACACACACCTGTACTCTCTGAACACACACCTGGACTGACTGAACACACACCTGGACTGTCTGAACACACACCTGGACTGTATGAACAAACACCTGGACTGACTGAACACACACCTGTACTGTCTGAACATAGACCTATACTGTCTGAACACACACCTGGACTGTATGAACAAACACCTGGACTGACTGAACACACACCTGTACTGTCTGAACACACACCTATACTGTCTGAACACACACCTGGACTGTCTGAACAAACACCTGGACTGACTGAACAAACACCTGGACTGACTGAACATACACCTGTACTGTCTGAACACACACCTGGACTGACTGAACACACACCTGGACTGTCTGAACAAACACCTGGACTGACTGAACAAACACCTGGACTGACTGAACATACACCTGTACTGTCTGAACACACACCTGGACTGACTGAACACAGACCTGTACTGTCTGAACAAACACCTGGACTGACTGAACACACACCTGTACTGTCTGAACATACACCTGTACTGTCTGAACACACACCTGGACTGTATGAATACACACCTGTACTGTCTGAACAAACACCTGGACTGACTGAACACACACTTGTACTGTCTGAACACACACCTGGACTGTATGAATACACACCTGGACTGACTGAACACACACCTGGACTGACTGAACACACACCTGGACTGTCTGAACACACACCTGGACTGTATGAATACACACCTGGACTGTCTGAACAAACACCTGGACTGACTGAACACACACCTGTACTCTCTGAACACACACCTGGACTGTCTGAACACACACCTGGACTGACTGAACACACACCTGTACTGACTGAATACACACCTGTACTGTCTGAACAAACACCTGTGCTGTCTGAACACACACCTGTACTGTCTGAACAAACACCTGTGCTGTCTGAACACACACCTGTACTGTACCTAACAGTCAGTGTCCTTGTAAGTTTTTTGCCCTCGTCATCCTCCCATCACCTGTTAACACAACACCTGCTCTGTCACGAGGGGGGGCGGGAACCTACGTGACCGTCGTAGCGAGCGTGCAGCGCCGGCCGCGCTGAGTGAAGTCATTGGGTCAGGCTGGTGTCATTCTATAAAATGAACCAATGAGGCGCTGCCTCTGCTTTGTGGGCGGGATGCCAGATTACCGGTCCAGCCAAGGACGTTGACTGTGGACCGTGTTGGAGGCGGAGCTCGGTTCCGTTCTATGACAGCTGCTCAGTGCATAAAAAAAATACACGGAGTGTCTGTGTTGTGCCTCAAACAGAGCATGCGCACCTGCGAGTTCCGACGAACGAGCCGGCTAACTTCCGGTTTAGCGCCCGTCTAACTTCCGGTTTAGAGCCCGGCTAACTTCCGGTTAAGCGCCCGTCTAACTTCCGGTTTAGAGCCCGACTAACTTCCGTTTAAGCGATAGGCTAACTTCCGGTTTAACTCCCGGCTAACTTGAATGTAGATAAAATAATTTAATCGTGCAGCTCTTCTAGACGTTCTCAAAGTTATTGGACCAAACGGCTCAAATTCAGTCGGTCAAACGAGTCATGTCCGTCTGGTGACGCTTCTTGCACCATGCTAGCTCAGAGGACAGCCTGTTTGGGCCGTGCGTCACGTGATGATGTAATCACACAGTTTGGCCAGTAGGAGCGCTGCGTCAGAGCCCGGAGCTCCTGGAGGCTCCACACACTCACATGCTAATTATTAGCCGCTCTTTGTCTGGACTGAATAACTTTATAGATGTTCATGATCCCCTCAGGATGAACTGTAATCACTGTGGTGATGCTCTGACTGTCATCAGGTCCACATGTTCATGTGTTCCATACTGAAGCTGCACTCTGCTGCTGCGTCTCAGTTCAGACTCTGCATCCTTCAGAGGAGCATTTGAAGGCCAATTACGTCACAAAGACGGCTGTCCCGGTCTGAAGGCTCAGATGCTCATATCCCGGGATTCTTTGCCAACCGAAAAAGAAGAAAGAAAGAGAGAAAATGGCGACATGGCGTGGCATAGATCGTAAAACATCTGGTGACACAACCAGGAAATGCTCCAAAGGCTAGACCGTCCCATTTAACAACGGCTGACCAGGTTAACCAAGTCCTTCAGAGGCCAAGTCCTTCAGCGAGAGGCCAAGTCCTTCAGCAAGAGGCCAAGTTCTTCAGAGAGAGGCCGAGTCCTTCAGAGGCCGAGTCCTTCAGAGAGAGGCCGAGTCCTTCAGAGAGAGGCTGAGTCCTTCAGAGAGAGGCCGGGTCCTTCAGAGAGAGGCCAAGTCCTTCAGAGAGAGGCCGAGTCCTTCAGAGAGAGGCCGGGTCCTTCAGCAAGAGGTCGAGTCCTTCAGAGAGAGGCCGGGTCCTTCAGAGAGAGGCCAAGTCCTTCAGAGAGAGGCTGAGTCCTTCAGAGAGAGGCCGAGTCCTTCAGAGAGAGGCCGAGTCCTTCAGAGGCTGAGTCCTTCAGAGAGAGGCCAAGTCCTTCAGAGAGAGGCCGAGTCCTTCAGAGAGAGGCCGAGTCCTTCAGAGAGAGGCCGGGTCCTTCAGAGAGAGGCTGAGTCCTTCAGAGAGAGGCCAAGTCCTTCAGAGAGAGGCCGGGTCCTTCAGAGAGAGGCTGAGTCCTTCAGAGAGAGGCCGAGTCCTTCAGAGGCTGAGTCCTTCAGAGAGAGGCCAAGTCCTTCAGAGAGAGGCCGAGTCCTTCAGAGAGAGGCCGAGTCCTTCAGAGAGAGGCCGGGTCCTTCAGAGAGAGGCTGAGTCCTTCAGAGAGAGGCCGGGTCCTTCAGAGAGAGGCTGAGTCCTTCAGAGAGAGGCTGAGTCCTTCAGAGAGAGGCCAAGTCCTTCAGAGGCTGAGTCCTTCAGAGAGAGGCCAAGTCCTTCAGAGAGAGGCCGAGTCCTTCAGAGAGAGGCCGAGTCCTTCAGAGAGAGGCCGAGTCCTTCAGAGGCTGAGTCCTTCAGAGGCTGAGTCCTTCAGAGAGAGGCCAAGTCCTTCAGAGAGAGGCCGAGTCCTTCAGAGAGAGGCCGGGTCCTTCAGAGAGAGGCTGAGTCCTTCAGAGAGAGGCCAAGTCCTTCAGAGAGAGGCCGGGTCCTTCAGAGAGAGGCTGAGTCCTTCAGAGAGAGGCCGAGTCCTTCAGAGAGAGGCCGAGTCCTTCAGAGAGAGGCCGGGTCCTTCAGAGAGAGGCCAAGTCCTTCAGAGAGAGGCCAAGTCCTTCAGAGAGAGGCCGGGTCCTTCAGAGAGAGGCCGAGTCCTTCAGAGAGAGGCCGGGTCCTTCAGAAAGAGGCCGGGTCCTTCAGAGGCCGAGTCCTTCAGAGGCCGAGTCCTTCAGAGAGAGGCCGAGTCCTTCAGAGAGAGGCCGAGTCCTTCAGAGGCTGAGTCCTTCAGAGAGAGGCCGAGTCCTTCAGAGAGAGGCCGAGTCCTTCAGAGAGAGGCCGGGTCCTTCAGAGAGAGGCTGAGTCCTTCAGAGAGAGGCCGAGTCCTTCAGAGAGAGGCCGGGTCCTTCAGAGAGAGGCTGAGTCCTTCAGAGAGAGGCCGGGTCCTTCAGAGAGAGGCCGAGTCCTTCAGAGAGAGGCCGGGTCCTTCAGAGAGAGGCCGAGTCCTTCAGAGAGAGGCCAAGTCCTTCAGAGAGAGGCCGGGTCCTTCAGAGAGAGGCTGAGTCCTTCAGAGAGAGGCCAAGTCCTTCAGAGAGAGGCCGGGTCCTTCAGAGGCCGAGTCCTTCAGAGAGAGGCTGAGTCCTTCAGAGAGAGGCCGAGTCCTTCAGAGGCTGAGTCCTTCAGAGAGAGGCCGGGTCCTTCAGAGAGAGGCCGAGTCCTTCAGAGAGAGGCCGAGTCCTTCAGAGGCTGAGTCCTTCAGAGAGAGGCCAAGTCCTTCAGAGAGAGGCCGAGTCCTTCAGAGAGAGGCCGAGTCCTTCAGAGGCTGAGTCCTTCAGAGAGAGGCCGAGTCCTTCAGAGAGAGGCTGAGTCCTTCAGAGAGAGGCCGAGTCCTTCAGAGGCTGAGTCCTTCAGAGAGAGGCCAAGTCCTTCAGAGAGAGGCCGAGTCCTTCAGAGAGAGGCCGAGTCCTTCAGAGAGAGGCTGAGTCCTTCAGAGAGAGGCCGAGTCCTTCAGAGGCTGAGTCCTTCAGAGAGAGGCCGAGTCCTTCAGAGAGAGGCCGAGTCCTTCAGAGAGAGGCCGGGTCCTTCAGAGAGAGGCCGGGTCCTTCAGAGAGAGGCCGGGTCCTTCAGAGAGAGGCCGAGTCCTTCAGAGAGAGGCCGAGTCCTTCAGAGAGAGGCCGGGTCCTTCAGAGAGAGGCCGGGTCCTTCAGAGAGAGGCCAAGTCCTTCAGAGAGAGGCCGGGTCCTTCAGAGAGAGGCCGGGTCCTTCAGAGAGAGGCCGAGACCTTCAGAGAGAGGCCGAGTCCTTCAGAGAGAGGCCGAGTCCTTCAGAGAGAGGCCGGGTCCTTCAGAGAGAGGCCGGGTCCTTCAGAGAGAGGCCAAGTCCTTCAGAGAGAGGCCGAGTCCTTCAGAGAGAGGCCGGGTCCTTCAGAGAGAGGCCGAGTCCTTCAGAGAGAGGCCAAGTCCTTCAGAGAGAGGCCGGGTCCTTCAGAGAGAGGCCGGGTCCTTCAGAGAGAGGCCGAGTCCTTCAGAGAGAGGCCAAGTCCTTCAGAGAGAGGCCGGGTCCTTCAGAGAGAGGCCGGGTCCTTCAGAGAGAGGCCGGGTCCTTCAGAGAGAGGCCGGGTCCTTCAGAGAGAGGCCGAGTCCTTCAGAGAGAGGCCGAGTCCTTCAGAGAGAGGCCGGGTCCTTCAGAGAGAGGCTGAGTCCTTCAGAGGCCGAGTCCTTCAGAGAGAGGCCAAGTCCTTCAGAGGCCGAGTTCTTCATAGGATGCAGACCCTGAACTGAGACACAGCAGGTGTTTCCTGAACATTAGCTAATGTTAGCATGCTAACACACTGAACCAAGATGATGAACATGTCGAACATCATACCTGTAAAGCATGTTAGCATTGTCATTGTTAGCATGTTATATTAGCACCCTTCAGTCTGGGGCGTCTGTATCTCTGGTCACTTTAAGCGAATGACAGTTTTTCTTAATTACTGCTGATTTCGTCTCTCGTCATGTTTCAGCCCAGTCAGAAAACATGTTATGTGTTCACGTCTTCTCTCCGTCCAGCAGCTGACAGATGACGCTCAGCGTACTGTAACCAACATCAGATCGTCATCATGTACAGTAGTTATTGAACATATTTCTATCTCCTCTGAATATATTATCCGAGTCTCTTCACAGCAACATTCCCAACACTTAATAGAGAAGTCCCCTGGGTGGTAATTATGTCTGAGCTCAGATAACAAGGATTTCTTACTTGGATAATAACTATTAAAAAGAGTGTTTTCCAATTAATTAAACACACTGTCTTTAAGTAACCTCTGGACATTTGCCCCGCGGGCTAAGCTTATTTATGAGGTACTGGGGGAAAACAAACGAGCGCTCCTTTCATGTGAAAATCTTCACAAAAGGGTCGATACCATGGAGAATACGAGGGGAACCGCACTGCACATTTCCCTGAATATTCAACTTTGTTCATGCAAATTGTTACCATAACTTTTTGATATGATAAAACGGCACCACGGTGTCATCTCATGGGCAGGCCTACTGGGGGTCTCGACTTGGCGATGATGAAAGAGTCATCTGAGCCTTTCCGAGCCATTACTTCTGCTGCAGGAGGCTCACAGCGTGTTTAATGTGAGACTGAGGAGAGGCCTCCTGAGCATCATCACCAGCAGAGGAGAATAAGAGGTGCGTTCACCTCCACCGCCGCGGAGCGCTTTAATGAAAGATGCTTAAAAAAGCGTGAAAATGCCATCCCTAATCTGCTCGACCCATCTGTAGAGGAGCAGCTTAAACCGCACGGCTCGCACCATTTCACCCCGTCAGTGCAGTCATGCTCATGATGTGCTTAGAGAGGCTCCTCAAGGAGAATGTTTTCACATTACTCAGGCTTCATTATGCCAAATCAATATTCGTTTAGCATCGCAGGTTAGAGACTCCGCCTGGAATCAAGCCTCCGTCCTCACGGTGAGGCCCAGCCTGCTCAGACACTCTGGGCGGAAGCTTCAACAAACTCAACTACTAAAGGCTCAGAAATTTAAAAAAGAGCTTCTAGTTGGAGCTAATGGCTAACTCACGCCTCCATGGCAACACTTACTGTTTACATCCCACAAAGCATTATGGGAACTGTAATTCCAAACTCATAACATGATTATCCCACCGGCAGAGCTGAGAATGAGAGTAACCACAGAAGGATAC
Organism: Sparus aurata; assembly: GCF_900880675.1. Lineage (NCBI taxonomy): Eukaryota > Metazoa > Chordata > Actinopteri > Spariformes > Sparidae > Sparus > Sparus aurata. The sequence continues at coordinate 562,406 of NC_044194.1, read as the reverse complement.
GGACGGACTTCTGAGTCGGTCCTGGAGCCGCTCTGAGACTCTGACAGGAAGGTTGGACCTTAAATAGCTGCTGGAAAGTTTACTAATTAGGATCAACAGCAATCAATCAATGGAGATCCTGACAGAGTCACCTGACGGCTGTCTGCTCTCACCTGTAAATCCCCGCAGTCCAGCGTCGTCCTGCACGGCCAGCTGACTGTCTGAGCGTCGGTCACCTCGCCACCGACACACTCACCTGAGAGACGCTGCTGCACTCCTGCAGACAGCCGGCTAATTATAGCTACACAAATCAGATTAGACTGAGCTTCAACACACACACACACACACACACACACGCACACACACTCTCTCTCTCTTTATTGGCAGCAATATTGCCAAACCATCTTGTCCAAACACTTCGTACATTAACAATAACTCAACACAACACCAAGACTGATTTACATTCATTTTCATTTACATTAATTATAGTATATCCTGTGTGTGTGTGTGTGTGTGTGTGTGTGTGTGTGTGTGTGGCAGCAGATGTGCCCTCTCTCCTTCTGCCAGGAGTATCTTTAGTTCTGATTGGTCATTCAGAGATTATAAAATAAATGTTCCTTGTTTAAATGTTTCGCATTGAAGGAGAAAGTGCATCTCTGTCTCAGCCTGACCTGTCCAACAGTGACCACATGTCCTGTTTTCTTTTGGTTGCCATGATTTTTTGTGTCTTCCTGTTTGGATTGTCAGTTTGTGGTCACTGAGCCTGAACCGGGTCAGGTTCTGTCTGAGCCTGAACCGGGTCAGGTTCTGTCTCTGCTTTCTATCTCTGACAGTAGAGAGATATTCTGCTAGTTCATAATCTCTGTTTAGGGTCAGATAACATTCTAATCTACTTTGGCTTTTAGTTTCTTCTTTCCAATGTTCCAGCAGGTTTCTTTACATTGTGTTATAATTTGCTTGACTCTTTGGAGAGCAGTGTTGTTGTGAGGCTGGTCAGACTGTCTGAGAGGGAGCAGTTAGCCTCAGGACCAGCTCTCTCTCTCTCTCCCTCTCTCTCTGTCTCTCTCTCTCTGTCTCTCTCTCTCTGTCTCTCTCTCTCTCTCTCCCTCTCTCTCTGTCTCTCTCTCTCTGTCTCTCTCTCTCCCCCCCCCCCCCCCCCCCCCCCAGTCAGTGGCAGTCTTCAGCACCGATCACAGATCAGTTGAGCAGCAGCGGAAGTGGAAACTTGCACAGAACTCTCTGCTCTCTGCCTCCTGCTATGCTCGTGAATGCTCCTCCGTTTGTAAAGCTGCTCTTCCCTCCTTTTCTTCTTCCTCTTCTTCTTCCTCTTCCTCCTCCTCCTATTCTTCCTCTTCCTCTTCTTCTTCTCATCCCTCTGCTGTCCCGGGGAAACGCGCGCTTTCGCTCTCCGATGTGAGTTCGCCCGTGCGTAATAGTCCGGCACGGTGCGCGCCGTCATGTCTTATCCTCAGGGTTTCCTCTTCCAGCCGTCCGTGTCTCTGGCTCTGCACTCCTGCCCGTCCTTCAGCACCGGGGTCATCCTGGGTCCGAGGACCGAGGAGCTCGGCCGCTCGTCTTCGGGCTCAGCCTTCGCTCCGTACTCGGGATCGGCGACTTCTCCCGGCTTCAACTCCCACCTGCCGTACGGCGGAGAGCCGCGGGCCGCCGCCACGCTCAGCTCCTTCGTGGTGAGTGTCGGACCCGGTTTAAGCTCTGGTTCTGGTCCAGTTTGTGTTCGAACCGCTAAAAAAGAAGAGTCGCTCCTGGTGCGTCACGGAGCTCCGCGCGTAAAAGGAAAGTGTGTGAAAAAAACGCTGAATTTTAAAATATGTGTAAATATTTTTATCTTTCATGTTTTTTAATTCAAACTAAAATATACAAATATTTCTCAGAAACATCTTTTCTTCTTTCAGATGTTTGATTATTTATTATGTTCATTCTGCAACGAGAGAAAACAAACTGCTTTCAGAGTTTTGTTTTACTTATAATTTTATTACATAGATTAAATTATTATAATGTAATTAAGTGATTAAGTGATTTTTATGAAGTTTCTGTTTTGAATCAATAAATCTTTATTTACAATTTATTCAACAATGAAACAATGAGGCGACATTTATCCTGAAGAACTTCCTGTTTGTGAAAATTACTTAAAAGATTTAAATAAAAGATGAAATTATTCATACAAAGATGTTTTTTTACAGGAGGTCTCACTCCGGCCGCTGCGTGTGTGTGTGTGTGTGTGTGTGTGTTCATGCGTGCACGTACGTGTGTGTGTGTGTGTGTGTGTGTGTGTGTGTGTGTGTGTGTGTGTGTGTGTGCGTGCGTGTGACACTCAAGGTTACCTTTTGATAATTATGACATCATTTCCTGTTTCAGAGTCCTGGTTATGACCCGTCCTCGGGGATCTCCGGTTCTTTGGACTACCACCCGTTCGGGGCCCTGGGGCCGTACCCGTACGGGGACCCCACCTACAGGAAGAACGCCACGCGGGACGCCACGGCCACGCTGAAGGCCTGGCTCAACGAGCACCGGAAGAACCCGTACCCGACCAAGGGCGAGAAGATCATGCTGGCCATCATCACCAAGATGACCCTGACTCAGGTGTCCACCTGGTTCGCCAACGCTCGCCGCAGGCTGAAGAAGGAGAACAAGATGACGTGGACCCCGCGGAACCGGAGCGAGGACGAGGAGGAGGAGGACAACATCGACCTGGAGCGGACCGATGAGGACGAGGAGCCGATGAAGCCGAACCACGAAGAGGCAGAGTCCAAGAGTGAAGCCGGTGAGTGTGTGTGTGTGTGTGAGTGTGTGTGTGAGTGTGAGAGTGTGTGTGTGTGTGAGAGTGTGTGTGTGTGTGAGTGTGTGTGTGTGTGTGTGTGTGTGTGTGAGTGTGTGTGTGTGTGTGAGTGTGAGTGTGTGTGTGTGTGTGTGTAAAGACTTCATCTGGATTTTGGACCTTTTCTGAATGTTATCATCCAGCTCACGGATCAGTCGGAAGTTCTAAAGTTCTGATCAGTCAGAAGTTCTAAAGTTCTGATCAGTCAGAAGTTCTAAAGTTCTGGATTACTGCGTCAGTCTATTCAGTTTAATAACCAGAATACTTGACGTATGATTGGACCATCACCTGACAGGTGACCGGACGTGTGTCTCAGAACCGCAGACAGAATGATTCTGATGCAGTGAGAAAAGAAACAGGTCCAGTTAAACACGTGGCTTCATTCAGAGAGAAAAGGTTCTCCCTGCTGGACCGGCTCCAGTATCTGGACCGGACACATTCACATGTAGTCTGAATCTCTTTGTCCTCTCAGTGGACCTGGACACACTGTACTGCACTGGTTCTGGTACTGCACTGGTTCTGGTACTGCTGTTTCATGTAAAACATGAGTCTTTGAAGTAACTGATTACCAGCTGACAGAGACGAGTACTGCAGTGAAAATACTCAGTTACATTGTTTTGATTTTACTTACTTCCTTTTTTTTACTTACTTACTGTGTCAGTAATCTGTTACTGTATCAGTACTCTGTTACTGTGTCAGTAATCTGTTACAGTCTCAGTAATCTGTTACTGTGTCAGTACTCTGTTACTGTGTCAGTAATCTGTTACTGTGTCAGTAATCTGTTACAGTCTCAGTAATCTGTTACATTACATGTTTTGCTTTTACTTTATATGAATAATTTATTTAATCTCCTTTAATTCAATCACGAGTCGCGTTTTATCATCGACCATCAGTCTGAACATTTAAACTGTTCATTATTATTGATTATTAATATTTACTATTATTGTTGATTATTAATATTGATTATGCTCGTTGATTATTATAATTAATTATTATTATTGATTATAAATACTGATTATTATTATTGATTACTATTTGCTTTATTGACTCATCTATTCAATAATTCATCTGTTACCATCAGAACACACTGAAACATTCAGTTTACTGTGACAGAGATCAGGAAATCTTTTCTTATTGATCCAAAAATATTTTTCAGAATTCTTTAAAACATATTGATGAATTTATTGTTTATTATAATAATTAATTAAAGCTCAAATGTTTGTTCATCTTCTCTCTTAAATCTGTTCATTAATCTATAGAAAAAATAATATAAAGATTAATCAATAATAAAAATGATCGTCACTGTGTGTGTGTGTGTGTGTGTGTGTGTGTAAGAGAGAGAGAGAGTTATTTCTATAATCCACAACTTATTATTATTATCATTGTTGCTTTATTATTATAATTATCATCAGTATCATTATAATTATTATTATCATTGTTGTTTTATTATTATTATTATTATTATTATCAGTATTATTGTTATTATTATCATTATGCTTTGAACAGACCTGTAACCGGCTGTCAGTGATGGTTGTTGCGCGTCCTGTCCACTGGAGGGCGATCACACATTCACAGTGACGTTAAACGTTCTGACTCAATAACAATAAAGTTTCCGAATTAAACTTTATTGTTCATCCGATCAGAGACACTGGATGACGATGTTAATAACCTCCTGCACATCGTGAGCATGTCGTTAGCCATAAGTTAGCTCACAACCAATGTCCCGCAGGTTTTTTCTCATCCCAGAATGCAACAGTGTGAAGCCCGAAAGAAAGACGCTGACGTCAACGCATTTATTAAAAAACATTAAAAATACACATTTTATTTATTTATTATTCAGATTAGATTTACAATGATAATAAAATTGTTTCAGTCTGTGTTCTCCTGCTAATCACCTCCTCCTCCTCCTCTTCCGTCCCCTCTTTCTCCTCCTCCTCCTCCTCCTCCTTCTCCTCCTCCTCAGCCCGGCGGCCCTCCTCAGTCGGTGGCTCCTGTGTGTTGATGTTTAGAGACGACAGCAGCAGCGACACTGATCGAGGCTTCACTGATCCGGATTTTAAAGACTCGGGGGACCGGAGGCTGGCTCACATCGCTGGCCCCGCCTCCACAGGGGCCCCTCCTCAGAACGGGCCTCTGGGCGCCCTCAGAGCCTCAGAGCCGGAGCGCACGTCCAAAGAGCCGGTCGACTCCTGTAACGCCATCCAGGGACCAAACCCCACCCCCAAACCCAAACTGTGGTCTCTGGCTGAGATCGCCACGTCCTCAGATAAAAGTAAAGGCTGTTCGGACTCGCAGCAGCAGCAGGCGCCCACACCTCGGACCTTGTTCCCCCACAGCCCCGCGCTGCCCCGAAACCTCTACTACAGCTCCCCCTTCATCCCCGGATACTCCAGCTACGGGCCCCTGGGGCCCCTACACGGCAGCCCCGGCTCACACCTGCCCTCCAGCACACATTTAAACGGATTACAGCAGACGATGCTGCAGAGAGCCGAGGCGGCGGCCAGAGACTGCAGGCTGCGCAGCCACGAACTGAAGAAAGGCACGACGAGCGCGTGAGGACGGAGCTCCTCCGGATCTCACAGACTCTCATTCAAAAACACAGATATTCAGTTTTAGAAGGTTTTCTATGTTGATCAGATGTAATCTTTGTAGTGCGTCTCTGCACAGAACATCAAGTATCATTAAAAGATAGTTTTATTAATACGCACCTGACCACCGGCCGTTTGTCCTTCCAGATTAAACCTCAGAACACAGCTGCTCAGGAAGCATGAGCAAGTGTGAGCGGCTCCAAGGTGACTTCATCATTATTATTATTATTATTATTATCATTATTATTATTATTATTATTATTATTATTATTATTATTACTACTACTACTATTATCATTATTATTATTATTATTATTATTGTTATTCAGGATCATCATCTCTAGTGTCCCTCCACAATAAACGCCCATGAATCCACTCCACATGCAGAACTCCACTGAGAATATTCATGTTTTCACGTTTTCTTCAGTATCAGAGTAATCTATTACATTAATGAGTACTCACAAGCTTCATTTGACTGAATTTGACGATGAGCAGGTGTTAATTACCAGGTAACATCTGAAATGTATCACAAATGACATCAGCATTATTCAGTGATAATATTCTGATATGAATCAGTAACAAGCTTCAATCCATGAGCTGCCTCAGCGATCAGCAGAGACGTGATTAAAAACTCTCAGTTAGTTGATGGTGGTGAGTTTTCATGATCTGATGACTGACTGTAGATCTGTCCGGCTCGCTGACTTACTGTCTGTTCATTGATCCGTCATTGGTGCAGATGATCACTGATTTCTGACTGTGTGACACAATAACATTTGTGTCGTCAGGTTGAAGTGAGTCCAGTATGTTTCAGAGCAGGTTCAGGTTTTATTTTGTAGTTATCAGATTATTGAGACGATGATGATCAGATCAGACTTCTGTGTGAAGGATTTGACTTCATGCTTGAGTCTCAGAAAGCAACAGATGCTCACTTTAGCTTAGAAACAGAGTCCAATAACAACCAGCTTCAACACTGGACGTTATTATCAGGCCTCCAGAGACAGCTGAGGACATGGATGCAGGAACTGGAGGGGCTAGGTGGCTGCAGCGCCGCCTGAAATGAGGCTCTAACATTTACTGAATTTACCAGAAGGCCCAAATAATGAAGACTTTATCAGAGACTGCGTTTCACAGAGTTTATAAAGGTCCTCTGAACTAAACTAAACTAAACTGAGTGATTTTCTCAGGGAGTCTGGTTCTGTGTCTCCTCCTCAGCGGCTGCTCTCACCAGCCGTCAGCTGCAGAGCAAAACCTCCTCACATTGTTTAAATTATTGATCATGACGATCAGATACATGTTGGAGAACATGGAAATTCAAACTGATATCAAATTAATTAATATGATGTCATCATATAGACTGACCTCCTGCAGCCCTGGTTAAATAATGAAGATGGGAAATCATTAATTTCATAATCTTTTAGACAAAACAGAAACATAACAAAGAAAATTTAAAATGCATCAATAAAAAGTTTGATAAAGATCTTTTCCAACTCAGACAGTCATTTCTTTGAATTGTTATTTTTTACAATGTTGTTATTGAACATTTCCTGTCACTGACAAGGAGAGAGACTTAATACAAATACCATTGATTTAGACTTTTTTTTTGGCCTTGTATGGCTTTATTGACAGTACAGCTGAAGATATGACAGGAAACGGAGAGAAAAGGGACCCAGGCCGGGAGTTGAACCCGGGTCCGCTGCAGAGGCTCAGCACATGGGACGCCCGCTCTACCAGCTGAGCTAAACGGCACCCTGCTTTAGATCATTTTGAATATCTTAATCAATCTGTCCAGTTTCTGATGCTTTATCAGCTCCAGGTTGGGTTAATTTGATCAATAAATGATGTCATCAGGAGTTGTTGTTATTTCACTTCTGGGAAGAAATAAACAAAATATGATACAGTGATAATAATAATAATCAAGTAGAACTGGTTTCACATTAAGTTCTATGTGAAAATGTCTTGAAGAGTGTTGTACACATTAACATTATAGATTTAATATATTTATACTGACGATCAGACAAACTGTCAGCATCTACACATCACCTGTCAGCATCAGATGTCACGGAGAAGACAAAAGAAAGACATAAAGACCAGATATATAATGTAAAGACCGTTGTTTTACCTGACACTGTTCATCAGTTCACAGCCACATTAACCAGCGTCTGAGTGACTACCTGTGATGTGATGTCACTTCCTGCTCATCCAGCACTGAGACAAACAGACTCCATGTTTCTACTCAAAGACAGAAAGAAGTTCATGTAGAACATTTGCTGAATTTACAAGAAGGTCCAAATAATGCAGAATGAGTCAGAGACAGAGTTTCACAGAGTTTATAAAGTGTCTCCAACTCAACAACTCACTAAACTGACACATTTGTTAAGGGAGTCTGGTGGTGATGTGTTACTGATTCAGTGGTTGGATCAGTTTCTGCTTCTCCTTCTTCTTCTTCTCCTTCTTCTTCTCCTTCTTCTTCTTCATCATGTCTCAGTTGAGGACATCAGTTGAGTAGTCGGTCCCTCAGGATGGGTAGACGGGTTTGATCCTGATGAGAGATCAGGGAGAACCACCGTAACCCAAAGGTTCATGTCCAGTGACGAGGAGGAGGAGGCTGCTGTCCTCTGGAGAGAAAGTCTTTTCAATCTGAAGTGTCTTCATGTTCATCTGTTTACTTGAGGACACTGAGGTACAGTTACAGTGAGTTTAGCTCTTGGCCTCCGTGCAGGTGAGATTTCAGGTGAAAACATCGTCTGTCTCCAACATCTCAACAGGAGAAGAAAAAACTGCATTGTTTACTTTTAATTCAAGTAAAGTTTCAAATCAGTTTTATGAATCAATGTATTTTATTGATGATGTTACAGAGCAGGTTCCTGGTGTTCTCATTGTTCCTGGTGTTTTTCAGTGTGTTCCTGGTGTTTTCAGTCTGTTCCTGGTGTTTTCAGTGTTTCTGGTGTTTTCAGTGTTCCTGGTGTTCTCAGTGTGTTCCTGGTGTTTTCAGTGTTCCTGGTGTTTTCAGTGTGTTCCTGGTGTTTTTCAGTGTGTTCCTGGTGTTTTCAGTGTTCCTGGTGTTCTCAGTGTGTTCCCGGTGTTTTTCAGTGTGTTCCTGGTGTTTTTCAGTGTGTTCCTGGTGTTTTTCAGTGTGTTCCTGGTGTTTTCAGTGTTCCTGGTGTTTTTCAGTGTGTTCCTGGTGTTTTTCAGTGTGTTCCTGGTGTTTTTTAGTGTGTTCCTGGTGTTTTTCAGTGTGTTCCTGGTGTTTTTTAGTGTGTTCCTGGTGTTCTCAGTGTGTTCCTGGTGTTTACATTGTTTCTGGTGTTTTCAGTCTGTTCCCGGTGTTTTTTAGTGTGTTCCTGGTGTTTTTTAGTGTTTCTGGTGTTTTCAGTCTGTTCCCGGTGTTTACAGTCTGTTCCTGGTGTTTTTCAGTGTGTTTCTGGTGTTTTTCAGTGTGTTCCTGGTGTTTTTTAGTGTGTTCCTGGTGTTTTTCAGTGTGTTCCTGGTGTTTTTTAGTGTGTTCCTGGTGTTTTCAGTCTGTTCCCGGTGTTTTTTAGTGTGTTCCTGGTGTTTTTTAGTGTTTCTGGTGTTTTCAGTCTGTTCCCGGTGTTTACAGTCTGTTCCCGGTGTTTACAGTGTGTTCCTGGTGTTTTTTAGTGTGTTCCTGGTGTTTTTTAGTGTGTTCCTGGTGTTTTTCAGTGTGTTCCTGGTGTCTTCATTGAAAAAAATCAGAATACTTTAGAACCAAATCCACTCCTTCAATCACAGCAGATCCAAACTGATGTTTAATTTTCCAGGATTTTGATAAAAAGTCTCCTGAGGTGAATAAAGTCCAGTCTACAAACAGGAAGTAGTTTTTCACATTAAGATGTAAGATGTATTTCAGAGACAGACAGTGTTTCTCTCAACTCCGCCTCTTCACACTGCCTTTTGTCTTTGGCTTTAACCTGGTTCTCCCCCCAGACTCTTCTGACTCCCCCTCCTCCCCCCTCCTCCCACTGAGTGACTCCCCCTCCTGTTCAGTCTGCTTCCTGCCTCCAGCAGCGAGTCATCACCGAGCTAAATACTGTCAGACCACACGGAGCTCCATGGTGAGCCAGCGAGAGGCCGAGCCCTGGGCCTGGAGCTGCAGGATGGCAGTCCGTCAGCAGCTCCGCTCCTCCTGCTGC
>NC_044194.1:525352-547852 GCF_900880675.1 Sparus aurata | reverse complement strand
GAGAGAAAGAAAGGCAGACAGACAGAGAGAAAGACAGGCAGACAGGCAGAGAGAAAGAAAGATAGGCAGACAGACAGACGAGAGAGAGAAAGGCAGACAGGCAGAGAGAAAGAAAGGCAGACAGGCAGAGAGAAAGAAAGATAGGCAGACAGACAGACGAGAGAGAGAAAGAAAGGCAGACAGACAGACGAGAGAGAGAAAGACAGACAGACAGACAGAGAGAAAGAAAGGCAGACAGACAGAGAGAAAGACAGGCAGACAGGCAGAGAGAAAGTGGTGTACACTTTAACTACAGTCATTATCTGTGTCCCAGTTCAGGGGCTGCATCCTTCCAAGGAGCATTTCAAGGCCAATCACATCACAGCGCTGCTGAAGGTTCCTTCAGGTGCTCCTCCTTCTCTTCCCTCTTTTTGGAGGACGCACGTCTACGATCCTTCGCTGTCTCACGTATCCCAAGATTCTTTGCGCGCTGCTGCTCAGTCCCGAAAAAACCCCCCAGCAATGATGAAATCAAACTGATAATGATGATGACATTACTGTGGGTTCAATAACAGGTCTGCCTCTCCACGGTGCGCTCTTAACCGGAGATAGACCAGCCGCCAGAGCCTGATGTCTGTCCTCCATCTTTGTCTTCTTCCTGCTTTCATCAGCAGACTGTTATTATCATTAATAATGATATATGATTAGAAACAGCTGCATTTTCTGCGGAAATACAGTGTGACGGCTGAAGTGATTCGGAAATCTGCTGAATGTATGAAACTATAAGAATGAACGGTCAAGAATTAGCAGAAGAAGCTGAAATGTTCAAAAGCTTAAAAGGCACAAAGGCTGAAAAAGCTGAACGTTTTAATAGTTGAACGGTTTCTGTAGCTCACAACTTGTAGGAGAAGAAGTGGGCTGGAAACCGTACAGAAGAAGAAGAAGAAGAAGAGGAAGAAGAAGAAGAAGAAGAAGAAGAAGAAGAAGAAGAAGAAGAGGAGGAAGACGAAGACGCAGCCTTCACACTGCTACTGTCTGCTGTGTGTCCTTCAGGGTCTCTGAGAGGATGACTCACCTCTGACCTCTGACCTCGTGGACCGACTGAACCTCACGGGATCACACTACGTAACAAACGCGACACGTGTTGGCCTCTACGTCATAAACAGGCGCCGTTAAGGTTTACCGCCAGTTCAAAATGGAGCCGGACAGGGAGGACAGCTCGGCGCTGACGGCTGCGTTGCTGTCCTCCGTCCTGAGCCTGAATGTGGCTCCGGTTCTCGGGGACCAGGTGTTCGAGCTGTACCGGCTCCAGACGACCCTGCTGCGGCGGAGGAGGCTGCGGGAGATGGTGGAGCGGAACCGGCGGCGGCGGCAGTACCTTCGGCGGCGGAGGGCGTTCGTGCTGTCGTCCATCGCCGCGATCCTGAGTCTCATCACGTCCACCAGCAGACACATCTGGGTCCGGAACCGCAGCCCCGGACAGAACTTCTGGTCTTCGGCCCAGTCGTTCGACGATGAGCAGTGGAAGGCGCAGTTTCGCGTCTCCCGTGCGACCTTCGACTACCTGCTGGAGCGGATCGAACCGGCCATCAAACGCCGCAGGACGAACTACCGCGTCCCCATCGAGCCGCGCCGCAGGCTGGCCATCACCCTGTGGTGGTTCGCCCGCTCCGGAGAGTACCGCTCCATCGCCGACATGTTCGGAGTGGGGATCGCCACCGTGTGTGTGATCGTGCGGCAGGTTACTGCGGCCATACTGGACCGGCTGTACCGGCGCTTCGTGTCGCTGCCGGCCGGGCAGCGGCTGGACGAAACCCTGAGCGCCTTCAAGGACCGCTGCTACCCGCAGTGTGCGGGGGCCATCGGCCGGACTCACATCCCCATCGCGCCCCCGAGAGACAACCCGGAGCACTACCTGAACCGGAGGGGCTGGCACTCCGTCATCCTGCAGGCGGTGGTGGACCACGACGTCCGGTGAGCGGCGGGCAGGTTCCCGAGGTGAAGTTCGGCTCAGGTTGGACGGATCCGGACTCGTTAATGAAAAGTTAAACTAATTAGTTTCCTGTTCACATGTTGATCACTGAACGTGTTCCTGAGGTCAGAAATAATTAAGGAGTTGTCAATAACTTCCGGTCACGTGACCCGCTGACCCCACATCAGCTCCTGAGGTTGACTGAGGGATTATAATGTTTATAATTTATAAGTCATTATAAATCACTAATGAATTATATAAGATTAATTGCCATTGATTTTGACTATGTGCATCAAAGGACCTGGAAGTAATTGGAAAAAAAAGATTATTTCTATTTTAATATTTCTGTAAAATCAGTTAATGACAAAGTAACTATTATAAAAGGTTCTTATATGAAACCAATATTGTAAACGCCAAAAGAGTTATTTACTCTGAAAGGACACGACGGCACCGAGCTGCTGGAGTAACAACAACTCCATCAGTCACAGTAATTTACTGACCGTCCTTCAGCCTCAGTGTTCACTGCCAACACTGGGTCAAACCGGACCACCGGGTCGAACCGGACCACCGGGTCGAACCGGACCGCTCGGTCCAGAGCGACTGACCACAATCCACCCAGAGACTAACTTCACCACCCTCCACCCAGAGACTAACTTCACCACCCTCCACCCAGAGACTAACTTCACCACCCAGAGACTAACTTCACCCTTCACTAAAAGACTGACTTCACCCTCCACCCAGAGACTAACTTCACCACCCTCCACCCAGAGACTAACTTCACCACCCTCCACCCAGAGACTAACTTCACCACCCTCCACCCAGAGACTAACTTCACCACCCTCCACCCAGAGACTAACTTCACCCTCCACCCTGAGACTGACTTCACCACCCAGAGACTAACTTCACCCTTCACTAAAAGACTGACTTCACCCTCCACCCTGAGACTAACTTCACCACCCTCCACCCTGAGACTAACTTCACCCTCCACCCTGAGACTAACTTCACCCTCCACCCTGACCCTAACTTCACCACCCCCCACCCAGAGACTAACTTCACCACCCTCCACCCAGAGACTAACTTCACCCGCCTCCACCCAGAGACTAACTTCACCACCCTCCACCCAGAGACTAACTTCACCCTCCACCCTGAGACTGACTTCACCACCCAGAGACTAACTTCACCCTTCACTAAAAGACTGACTTCACCCTCCACCCAGAGACTAACTTCACCACCCCCCACCCAGAGACTAACTTCACCACCCTCCACCCAGAGACTAACTTCACCCGCCTCCACCCAGAGACTAACTTCACCACCCTCCACCCAGAGACTAACTTCACCCTCCACCCTGAGACTAACTTCACCACCCTCCACCCAGAGACTAACTTCACCCTCCACCCTGAGACTGACTTCACCACCCAGAGACTAACTTCACCCTTCACTAAAAGACTGACTTCACCCTCCACCCAGAGACTAACTTCACCCTTCACTAAAAGACTGACTTCACCCTCCACCCAGAGACTAACTTCACCACCCTCCACCCTGAGACTAACTTCACCACCCTCCACCCTGAGACTAACTTCACCACCCTCCACCCTGAGACTAACTTCACCACCCTCCACCCAGAGACTAACTTCACCCTCCACCCTGAGACTGACTTCACCACCCAGAGACTAACTTCACCCTTCACTAAAAGACTGACTTCACCCTCCACCCAGAGACTAACTTCACCACCCTCCACCCTGAGACTAACTTCACCACCCTCCACCCTGAGACTAACTTCACCACCCTCCACCCTGAGACTAACTTCACCACCCTCCACCCTGAGACTGACTTCACCACCCTCCACCCTGACCCTGACTTCACCCTCCACCCAGAGACTAACTTCACCACCCTCCACCCTGACCCTGACTTCGCCACCCTCCACCCTGAACCTAACTCCCTGGTGTGTCTGGTCCCTCTCAGCTTCACTGATGTGTATGCCGGCTGGCCTGGAAGTATCAGCAGCGCCTCGGTGCTGTGCAGCTCAGACCTGTACCTGAAGGCAGAGGACCGGCCCGATGGTTACCTGTTCCCCAGAGAGGTGAGTGGCTCTGCTGGCCTCTACAGACCTGCAGGATGGTTAGAGAACATACATACATGTGTTCACACAGTATCAACCTAGATTAATATTTGTAATGTGTCACTGCGTCGTGGAGATGTTCTGTGACCAACCCGTGTCGTCTGCAGGAGCTTCACAGCCCGGTTGGAGCTGAGGTCACATGCTGCTCTGACGGGGTCATTAAGGTTCATTTTTTAATAAACGTCATCAACCATATTGTTGACTTACTGATAGTTTCTGTCTGATGTTCAACAGCTCCAGTCTAACAGAAACTAATGTTGAATTATTGTTTTTATTTCAGAGTACTGAAGGTTCATGTGACATGACACATAATTCTGCCCGCATCAACACTGAAATGATGAAACTCACATTACATCAGTCATGGATGGATGGATGGATGGTAGGGCTGCACAAAAAATCGTTAAAAAAATCGCGATCTCGATTCACACATACACGTGATCTCATTTCTACCCACAGCGATTCTGAAGCATTTTATATCTCGAGCTGAATCACAAACAAATGCTCCTATTTTCCTCCCGGATTATTTTTTAAGCGCCCCCAAACGCAGCACTGCCGCTGCCTCCGCCCTCAACCTGTGGTAAAGCGTCTTTACAACACGTGATTCAGTGGCGGAAGCCCGCCTGCAGTTGAGTGTTTGGAAGGAGTGAGTGAGAAGCCGTTTTTAGAGACGGGGCAGCAAGCCGCCAATCTGCCCGTCCTTTTGGCGGCTAGGTCCGCGGATTTAGACAGAGGGCGGCAAATTGGGGGTCTGTTTTGGTCCGCCGATGTCCCGCCTCGGAGGGTCCACTTATTTCCACCTCGCCTGCAAGATGAGCAACTGGACAGCCGCTGAAATCCGGGAGATGTTAGCGTCTCTGTAGCTGTATGGTTGTGTTAGCTTGTTGTTGTAGCGACAAGCTAGGAAGGGTCGCTACTTTCAAATTAAAAGGCCCCCGCTAAGAACCCAGTTCTAAACTCCAATGGGGTGCAATGTAAAGCTCTTATTTTGAAGACAAATTCGTTGTCAATTGTTCACTGCCCAACTTCGAGCTTCACGTCACGTCACATGTTTACGCCGACCTCAGAGGTGGCTTCTGGAGAAGGAGGAATATTACGCCTCCGTTTTAGAAAGCCGATCACAGCAGCTATCACATATCACCTAGCCAAAGATACGGCCCCAATACACACTGTACAACATGAGGGATTAAAGGATGCCCCAATTTTTTTTTAACAAACAAACAAAACAAAAAACAAAACAAAAAAAAACATTGTAGAATGGCAGAGGCATAGTCGTATGCCTCTGCCATTCTACAATGTTTTTTTTTGTTTTGTTCAAGTTCATCAGTGCAATCAACATTTTGTGAAAAAAAATCGTGCCAGAGAATCGTGATCTCAATTCTAAGCAAAAAAATTGTGATTCACATTTTTTCCAGAATCGTGCAGCCCTAATGGATGGATGGATAGATAGATAGATAGATAGATAGATAGATAGATAGATAGATAGATAGATAGATAGATAGATCCCAAGCTGGGAAATTGCAGAAATTAAATGTCTGTGCCATGTTGGGTCTGGCAGAATCCTGGTTCTAGATGGAGCTGCAGGATATTTTGATAATCAGAAAACTCGAACGTTGTCTGGTTCAGCTTTAAATGCGAGGATTTGTTGCTTCATTTGTCATTTCTGACACTCAATGAAGAGTTTTTGAACTGTTGTCTGGACAGAAGAAACAGTTTGAAGACGTCTCTCTGAGAAACTTTTGACTTGTTACAGACTAAAGAATTATTTGTGAAAGGAACCTGCAGATGAATCAATAACGACTTTAATGGTGTTGCAGCTCTAAAAGAGTGTTTTTTTGTTTTGTTTTTTTGTCCCTTTCAGAAGTCAGTGGTGTGTGACGGCGTGGAGGTCCCCGTCCATCTCATCGGCGACACGTCGTTCCCTCTGAAGCCGTGGCTGATGAAGGGATACAGCTCGGAGCATCAGCTGACTGCTGAGCAGCGCCGCTTCACCTGCACCCTCAGCTCCGCACGCGCTGTGGTGGACACCGCCTTCACACGGCTGAAAGGACGCTGGAGGTGCCTCCTGAAGAAGAGCGACATCGACGTCTCCATGATGCCACGAGTGGTGGCGGCCTGCTGCATTTTACACAACATCTGTGAGAACAGAGGAGACGGCTTCCTGCCGGAGTGGAACATTGAGATGGCGCCCGCTGCAGGTCATCTGATACAGCCCGACACTGAACCGTATGAGGAGGACACGTACTGCACTGCTGAGGTGATCAGACACACCCTCACCTATAACCTGTTGACTATACTGCAGTACTGAGCCCTCAGCAGGGCCTCAGTGTTACCTGAGCAGGTGAGACAGCAGCTCAGTAGAAACTGAACCATCATTACTGAGGAGGAGGAACTGAGTCGTCTGTCGGCTCGCCTGCCCTCTGTTGGAGCAGCTGACAGCACTTTATATGAAAATCTTTTCCAAGTTTAAAAAGGCAGACAGAGACTGAAGATTGTGTCAGAAGAGTGATCAGCATCTGCTCCTCTTTATGACACCGTCAACACTAAGGCAGCTGAAGCATGTACTGAACGTTACTGTAGTAATCAGATTACTGAGGTCATCACTGTTTAATAAAATCAATCTGCATCAATGAACCATCATCTGCTGTGCTGTGATTGGTCGCACTGATGGAACATTGCATCGTGCAGATTTTGAAATGTAAAATAGACCCCAAATCACCAGAATCATTATGTGTGTCGGGCTGTGACTCGACAATCACAGGCCCATAAATAAACAGTATCTCATGTGTTTGATCCATATTTTCCTCCTGTATGCTGTAGCTGTCAGATCACAGCTGAATAAATGAAAGCTATTTAAATCAGGTATCCTGCAGGATTCTGCACATCATTCCTTAAGGAAGCTCAATGTGAGAATTTGGAGAAGTGTATGTGTATTTATCCCTTTTTTACTTTTTAATTGGCCATGTGAGCGGATTGTAAGGTGACGTAAAGTGAGAGCGTCCGGTCTGTGTGTTGTTGGTTGGCCTGTGGACGACGAGGTTGGTGCTGCTGGACTCTGGACTGATTTCTGTGTGGAGGACTCGGGTCAGTGACGTTCTCCGGATATGACTTTGTGGAGTGCCTCATCTGAAGGCCTCACCCCGCTCTGCTAACAGGGAGCCACAGTAGCTAACGTTAGCTTAGAGACTGCTAACGTAAGCTAGCCACCGGCTTCAACACAACACAGACACGTTGTCCACTCCTGTTCATTACCATAAATGTCAGTCAGATTTCAGCTCCACACGATTAAAATTGAGGATCTGCTCTTTCTTTATCTGTTGCCAGTATGAGAGCTTTGTTGATGTTGGCTTGTTATTTTTTCCCAACTCGCACTCTTAACTCTGAACACACTCAGAGTTAACTCTGATCAGCTGATCTGGAAATGAAGAGGATTTTTCCATCTCGGGCTCAGAAGTCAGTTTACATTTGAGCCCAGTTTGTTAAAGCTGCGCTCTGAAGCTGAGACAGACCTGCTGGATGCCGCCACGTTTTAAAGCTGCTGTTAAAAGAAGCATCATGTAATGCTTTACATAAAATACAATTTATATTATGTTAACTGTATATTAACAGAGCACAGAGTTTGTGTGTGTTAGACAACAACTCCTGGATTCTCAGGAACTTCTACAAACTCATGTACCGACAGAAGAGATCCAGGTGTTACTGTTCTTACTGACACAGTGACAGCAGCTGGACCAACCAGCACCATCTGACGTAGGTAAAACCAGCTCCAGCTCCACCAGCAGAACTGATATTATTATATTAAATAAAGAGGTGCATCCTCAACCCTGTTGAACCGGATTATTTCAAATTGTGGACACAACTTTGACACATTCTGTTCACAAAAGATTGAAGCGTCACTGTCACTGAACACACTGAAATATTAACTACGTCTTTAAGAACATTTTGATAATAATACTAATGCTGAACTTTTATTGCAGAAGAGTATTTTAATGGTATTATTGGAGCTGCTTTGACTAAATGTTTCTACTGACATACATGATGGACGCGGTGTTTCATCTTCTTTCTATAAAGTATAACATTTCTCATATTCTTCTATTTGTTTTGTTTAACGAGCCGCCGTCAGTCAAAACAAACACAACCGGAAGTAGTAGTATTGGACTGACGGCCCCGCCCATTCATGCGCAGCTACGCTCGTTTAGTGGGCTGAGGTAACGTACGCTGGGTTTGGGATTCTTTACGTTTTTTACGCACAGACATGACGTCACGCTCGTTCGCTCGCGGCTCTCCGTACGTCCGAAGCGGCTGCGCGTCGTCGCTGTCAGTCAAAGGACATTTAAATGGCCACACGGAGCGGAGCCGGACTCACAGCGCGGTCATAACGCTGCTACAGGAACATTCCGACAAACAGCTTCGTGAACTGCGTCCGTTCTTCTTCTCGGCCATCTTCTCTTCCTCTGAGCCCGCAGGGTTCGTTCACAGAGCCGCAAAATGAGCGACGAGGACGACTTTTTGCAGAAAGCCCGGACCGGGTTTGAAGATCTGTGTCGGGGGTTGAATATGGACGAAGAGGCGAGCAGCGAGGCTTGGAAAACCTACGAGAACATCAGCAGGAACTTCACGTTAGAGGTAAAATGAAGAGTGATCTGTGACAGGCGGGTTGTGTCGGTGCTGTCGGTGCTGCTGCTGCTCTGACGGCTCCGTGTTCACTGTGACGCTGTTAGCTAGCTACTGTACAACAAGCTAACGGTCTGTCAGCTAACTGTCAGCATGAAACATGAAGTTACAGTCCGGCTTTAACTCTCCTGCTGTATCCAGGTCAGTGCGATGCTAACCTAGCATAGCCCTCTAATGTAATGTAAATACCCTGCTAATGCTAACAGTATCAGTAATACTGCTGATAATGATGAAGTGTGTGTGTGTGAGAGCAGGTTCACTGATGATTAATGACACAACCTGCTCATTAAATATGTTCAGTTATAGACACTCCAGGCTGAAGCTCCTCCCACAGGTGAGACTGACACCTGAGGCACTTGACCTGAGTACATCTAGAGGGAAACATTGGATTTATTTGACAGTTGTAGTTTTCAGATGTGTGTTTATAAATAAAAGTTTTAAAATTTACGACATTATTATTGAACAAATGGTTAAAACAACAAACTATCAACAAATACACAAGTTATTTTAAGGCGCCTTTGCTTTACCTTTACACTTGGATGTAAATTTTGCTGGTAATAAATGATTCTCTTTACCAAAGTTACATTTTGCATCACTTGTAATGGAGTATTTCTAGAATGTGATATTACTACGTTTACCTTACTAAGTATTCTGAGTTCTGCTGACTGACAGAACGAGTATTTAAAGTAGTTTAAATTAATAAAACACAATTACAGCAGCTTAACACTGCTCACACATCAGTAATAATACAGTAATATATATTGTATATATTGTTTATTTCCATAGAACTCATGTTCAGCTTTACACAGACACAGAAATACATCAAAATAAAACAAAACATTTTGAATTAAATTACATTTAAGAGACAATAAAACCAAAAGCAACTCAATTTCGGCTGATGTGACGTCATCAGGACTGATACTGACTAGTTACTTTACCGCTTCAGATTACTGCGTGTCTATAGGCTGTTGTGACTGGAGCCAATCAGTGTTGTGGGCGGGACATTGTGTGAGAGGAAGCTGCATCAGAACCAAAGCAGCACATTTTAAATGAGTTTATTTTATCAGCAATCTGACTGAAGAGCCACAGATACTGTCAGACACGCCTCGATCAAATTAATAGTTACAGATTTTAAAAATGAAATTTAAAGACAACAAAAACTAAAGCAAGCAAAATAAATAAAGAATCATGCTGAATAGTTATTTCACTCCTGTTAAACACATTCTCCAGGTGATGCAATGATTGATCTGATGAACTGATTCTTGAAATGAGCTCAACCTTAAACATCACACACACACACATCACATACACACACACACACACACACACACATCACACACACACACACACACACACACACATCACACACACACACATCACACATCACACACACACACATCACACATCACACACACATTAATGCAGCAGGAGTATTAATCCACAAACATCAGATATAAAAGCACTGACAGGAACAGATTACTTTTACTTACTTTTACTTGTACTGGAGTATTTTCAGAGCGTGGCTTCATTACTTTTACTACAATATGGACCAGAGAACTTCTTTCTCCACTGGTCTTTATTATAATCAATATTTTGTGACATTTTATTGGTCACATGGTTCATCAGTGAATCAAGAAGATAATGATGAGATGATCGTCAGGTTCAGTTCTGATAAGCAGCCGCTGAAGAACTGATGACTGACAGTGTTTGACAGATGAGCTCACCTGTCTGACTTCCTCCTCCTCCTCACTTTCACCCCCTCTCTGTTCATTGATTCTCCTCTGTTCCTCCTCATCATTGTCCTCTCCTCCCCCCCTGCAGGGCAGTGAGCTGCACTGGCTGGCCTGTGCTCTGTACGTGGCCTGCAGGTCCTCGGTGCCGACTGTGGGAAAAGGTACCGTCGAGGGGAACTACGTCTCTCTGACCAGAATCCTGCGCTGCTCAGAGATGAGGTAGGCCCACAATGCACCTGTGTGGAGGAAACTCCTAATCATTAAATCAGTATGTGGAGCACGAATGGTTGAAGTTGAGCAGCACCTCCTCACAGTCTGCTGTCGTCCTCTGCAGCCTCATAGAGTTCTTTAATAAGATGAAGAAGTGGCAGGACATGGCCAACCTGACGCAGGACTTCCGTCAGAGCACCGACAAGCTGGAGAGAAACTTCACCGTGTCGGCGGTCATCTTCAAGAAGTATGTTCCCATCTTCAGAGCCATCTTCAAGGCCCCGTCAGAGGAGCCGCCGCGGGTTCACCGCAGCCGCAAACAGAGGTGAGACATCACGACCTTTGACCTCGACACAACATCAGGGTCAGAGGTTTGATGTTGAGGTGTTTCGGTGCTTTAATAGATGAAGTGTGAAAAAGAAAATTCTCATATTAGACTGAATAAAGTTTATACAGACTCAACTAACCGCTTGATGATCGACCGGAAATTTATCAGCAACTATTTTGATCATTCAGTAATCAATTCCATCAATTTAAGTTATTTTTCAAGGAAATCCTCCAGTTCAGCTCCTGAACTGTGACGTGCTGCTGAGCCGATCTGACACATCTGACCGTTCTCCACCGACAGCCAGACAGAACAAGCAGGGAACGTGTAACACATTACTCCACAATCTGAAGAATCACTCGGACTTTTTAAAACATTTCATACAATAAAATATGAATTGATTCATTGATAATGTTGCAGAAACTCTCATTTCATCCTCAACACAACACAACAGAAGAAACAAGATGATTTCATCTTATTCAGCAATATTTTGTCCCATGTCATCAAAATGATAATAAAGAAAGAAGGACAGTGGCGGCTCGGCGTGGCCTGCAGCAGCTCGGCCCGGTGCGGCCTGCAGCAGCTCGGCCCGGCGCGGCCTGCAGCAGCTCGGCCCGGCGTCGCCTGCAGCAGCTCGGCCCGGCGTCGCCTGCAGCAGCTCGGCCCGGTGCGGCCAGCAGCAGCTCGGCCCGGCGTCGCCTGCAGCAGCTCGGCCCGGCGTGGCCTGCAGCAGCTCGGCCCGGCGTGGCCTGCAGCAGCTCGGCCCGGCGTCGCCTGCAGCAGCTCGGCCCGGCGTCGCCTGCAGCAGCTCGGCCCGGCGTCGCCTGCAGCAGCTCGGCCGGTGCGGCCTGCAGCAGCTCGGCCGGTGCGGCCTGCAGCAGCTCGGCCCGGCGTCGCCTGCAGCAGCTCGGCCCGGCGCGGCCTGCAGCAGCTCGGCTGGCGTGGCCTGCAGCAGCTCGGCTGGCGTGGCCTGCAGCAGCTCGGCCCGGCGTCGCCTGCAGCAGCTCGGCTGGCGTGGCCTGCAGCAGCTCGGCCGGCGTGGCCTGCAGCAGCTCGGCCGGCGTGGCCTGCAGCAGCTCGGCCGGCGTGGCCTGCAGCAGCTCGGCCCGGTGTTTCCTGTGTTCAACATTTTGTTGCGTGTGTGTCATTTTGTGCCGGCGCTGCAGACCAGCTTCTCCTCAGGGATGACAAAGTTAATTAATCAATCGATCAGACAGATGGTTTGTAAGACGTCCACCGCTGTTGCTCAGAACACACAGGAAGTTATTTCAGTGTTCATAAATCACCTGCTGGGACTGAATGTGACAAGAAATACAAGTTTTACTGTTTAACTCTGCACGATGCTCAGATACAGAAGCAACAACCTTTGTCATGTGTTCTGTTTCCAGACGACATCCCTGCACTGTGACCGAGGTCTTCAACTTCTGCTGGGTTCTGTTTGTCCACGCTAAAGGTGAACATTTATTGTTGCTTCATTATTTTATAAAGAGCAAAGTCACTGCCTTAGCAGCTGTTGTTACCATCAGGCCACCTGTTTATTAGGTTAAAGTCTGGGTAGATCAGCTGGTACTGATCATGTGACTGCTCCAGATGTTTAAAGTCTTCGATGATCCGGGACAAACCATCAGAACAGCTTCTTCAATGACTGACTGACTGAAGAAGAGTGTTGGGACGCTGCCTAAATCCATCTCATGTCTTCATAACTGAAGAGTCGGGTTGAGTCGTGCTGACAGATTCTGCAGTAAAACTCCTGTCGCAGTCCTCTGTGGCAGCTGGACCTGAGGACAAATCAGCTCCTCCTGTGGTGTGACATGCTCTTTCTCTCTTGTTCAGGGAACTTCCCGATGATCAGCGACGACCTGGTGAACTCGTATCATCTGCTGCTGTGTGCACTCGACCTCGTCTTCACCAACGCTCTGATGTGCAACGCCAGGAAAGACCTGCTCAACCCAGACTTCAGAGGTACCGCGCTCTGCTCACCGGCCTCCTCAAATACGCAATGTCAGCAGACAGACTCGCCTGTGAAGCTTTAGATTTGAAGCAGGAACAAACATCCACTCACATCATTTGGCTTCAGATATTTCTGGCTCTTTTTAATTTCATCTGTTGTGGTTCAATCTCACAACCTGGTTCTCAGAATAGAAGCTGTAAAAGTCAGTGAGGCAACAACCAGCAGACAGTCAGACAGAGAGCAGGTGATCAACTCGTTCAGCAGCTGAACACATGTTTAGGCAGAAACAGCTAAAAGATGAAGATTCATGTTGATCTGTGACTGATGGATAACAAGTTCAACATACCAACTAAAAAGATGATCGTATGTCAAACAAATGAACAGCTAGTGCAGCTTTCATTTTTAAATCTTTATTTTTTAATTTTTTTATTTATTTTAAGTTCTCTTGTCGCTGTCGGTGTAATTTCTGTCCTCAAACATTGTTTTAATGTAAAAATATATATATATATATATATATATATATATATATATATATATATATATGACAGGGTTCTCCCCAGAAATTCTTAGTATAGCGGCGCACCGTCTGTCGGGGGGGGGGGGTGCGCGACCGCTCGTCAATGTCAGTCCGGTGGGGGGGAGACACGGACGTACGGACAGCCGGTCATCAACTCCGTCAGCCGGGGGACGGACGGACGCTCATCGCCGTCAGCCGGGAGCTCCTAGCCGTCAACCGGGGGACGGCGGACGGACGGACGCTCGACACTGTCACGCGCGGAGTATAGCGGCGCTGACCGAGCGGTAGAGCGGCGCAGCGCCGCTGTTCCACCGTCTGGGGAGAACCCTGTATGATATGTAATAATATCTGATCAGATAGGAACACAACATTTCTTCTCATGTCAGTTGAATCGTTGATATTCAGAGTAATATTCAGAGTTGTGAAACATGACGTTGAAATTAACTCAGCGTTGGTGTAGAGGAAGTCTGCTTATCAGTACTAAATCAAACAGGCTGGATAAATGTATTCCTCCCAGCCGACCTGTCGTGGTGTATATGAGCCCTGCCCTCACTTCCTGTTGACGCCTGGTGTTTCCTGTGCCCCCCCTCCTCCACCTCCGTCTCCAGACGTGGTGTTCCTGGTGCAGGTGAAGCTGCTGAGAAAAAGGAAACTGCTCTGCCAGCCACAACATGAAAAATGACTCCAACCTTCAAACTGAATTCAAACAGGAAGCAAACTTTTTTATGTTCTGTCTGTTGATTTTTAACTCCTGAGACACAATCAGGGGATTTCAGACGCCACCAAACGATGTTGATGTCCTGTGAAAAACAGAGGCTCCAGCACCAACTACCTGAGACACCAGCAACATAAAAAGTTAAAGAACTCATTATAAACCATAAATAGTTTTATTTCATTATAACTCTGAGCCACAAACTTGCTTTAAATCACGCTGACTGTCCACTGCAGCGTGAAATCTTCACTGTCGCTGCACCGGCTGTAGAGGAAGTTTATGATTCTCCAAGGTCACTCTGTCTCCAATCTATAGCAGGTCACACATGTCTTGTACAGACATTGAAGTATGGATAATGATAGTGAAGACTGCTCTATGAGCAATCTCTGCAACCTAGTTATTAAAAGTTACTGTAGATATGTCTACAGAACAGATGTCTGATGAACCAAGCTAAGGCTAAGCTAACTGTTCGAAGTAAAACTCGTAAGGAGGCCTTCGATCTATCTATGTTCGTCTGCCATGAGACCTGTGTTAAAGCTCACCTGCATATCGAGGGTGTAAATAATGTAAATCACATCCCGCATTTAACAAACAACACGTGTACGACGTGTTCACGTCTGTCTTCATCGAGAAGAGCTGCAGCGCATTTTCTCTCTGGAAAATTCAACAGCAGTAAAACTGACAAACTTGAGCTGTAGAAACAAGCAGTTCTCCACAGTAATCAGGATACATGACACACATCTGTTTTGGAGTGTTCAGGTGACTCAGGTGTTTGTCTGCCGTCCTTCAGGTCTCCCAGAGGACTTCAGCAGTAAGGACTACAGGCCGTCCTCAGGTCCATACTGCTTCATAGAGCAGCTGTGTGAGCTGCATGACGGGCTGGTGCTGGAGGCCAAAGGAGTCAAAGAACACTTCTGGAAACCTTTCATCAAGAAACTCTTCCACAAGAGGGTGAGACAGTTCATAACTCTTCCACAAGAGAGTGAGACAGTTCATAACTCTTCCACAAGAGGGTGAGACAGTTCAAAACTCTTCCACAAGAGAGTGAGACAGTTCATAACTCTTCCACAAGAGGGTGAGACAGTTCAAAACTCTTCCACAAGAGAGTGAGACAGTTCATAACTCTTCCACAAGAGAGTGAGACAGTTCATAACTCTTCCACAAGAGAGTGAGACAGTTGATAACTCTTCCACAAGAGGGTCAGACAGTTCATAACTCTTCCACAAGAGGGTCAGACAGTTCATAACTCTTCCACAAGAGAGTGAGACAGTTCATAACTCTTCCACAAGAGAGTGAGACAGTTCATAACTCTTCCACAAGAGAGTGAGACAGTTCATAACTCTTCCACAAGAGGGTGAGACAGTTCATAACTCTTCCACAAGAGAGTGAGACAGTTCATAACTCTTCCACAAGAGGGTGAGACAGTTCATAACTCTTCCACAAGAGAGTGAGACAGTTCATAACTCTTCCACAAGAGAGTGAGACAGTTCAAAACTCTTCCACAAGAGAGTGAGACAGTTCATAACTCTTCCACAAGAGGGTGAGACAGTTCAAAACTCTTCCACAAGAGAGTGAGACAGTTCATAACTCTTCCACAAGAGAGTGAGACAGTTCATAACTCTTCCACAAGAGGGTGAGACAGTTCAAAACTCTTCCACAAGAGAGTGAGACAGTTCATAACTCTTCCACAAGAGAGTGAGACAGTTCATAACTCTTCCACAAGAGAGTGAGACAGTTCATAACTCTTCCACAAGAGAGTGAGACAGTTCATAACTCTTCCACAAGAGAGTGAGACAGTTGATAACTCTTCCACAAGAGGGTCAGACAGTTCATAACTCTTCCACAAGAGAGTGAGACAGTTCATAACTCTTCCACAAGAGAGTGAGACAGTTCATAACTCTTCCACAAGAGAGTGAGACAGTTCATAACTCTTCCACAAGAGAGTGAGACAGTTCATAACTCTTCCACAAGAGGGTGAGACAGTTCATAACTCTTCCACAAGAGAGTGAGACAGTTCATAACTCTTCCACAAGAGAGTGAGACAGTTCATAACTCTTCCACAAGAGGGTGAGACAGTTCAAACTCTTCCACAAGAGAGTGAGACAGTTCATAACTCTTCCACAAGAGAGTGAGACAGTTCATAACTCTTCCACAAGAGGGTGAGACAGTTCATAACTCTTCCACAAGAGAGTGAGACAGTTCATAACTCTTCCACAAGAGAGTGAGACAGTTCATAACTCTTCCACAAGAGAGTGAGACAGTTGATAACTCTTCCACAAGAGGGTCAGACAGTTCATAACTCTTCCACAAGAGAGTGAGACAGTTCATAACTCTTCCACAAGAGAGTGAGACAGTTCATAACTCTTCCACAAGAGGGTGAGACAGTTCAAACTCTTCCACAAGAGGGTGAGACAGTTCATAACTCTTCCACAAGAGAGTGAGACAGTTCATAACTCTTCCACAAGAGAGTGAGACAGTTCATAACTCTTCCACAAGAGAGTGAGACAGTTCATAACTCTTCCACAAGAGGGTCAGACAGTTCATAACTCTTCCACAAGAGAGTGAGACAGTTCATAACTCTTCCACAAGAGAGTGAGACAGTTCATAACTCTTCCACAAGAGGGTGAGACAGTTGATAACTCTTCCACAAGAGGGTCAGACAGTTCATAACTCTTCCACAAGAGAGTGAGACAGTTCATAACTCTTCCACAAGAGAGTGAGACAGTTCATAACTCTTCCACAAGAGGGTCAGACAGTTCATAACTCTTCCACAAGAGAGTGAGACAGTTCATAACTCTTCCACAAGAGAGTGAGACAGTTCATAATTCTTCCACAAGAGAGTGAGACAGTTGATAACTCTTCCACAAGAGGGTCAGACAGTTCATAACTCTTCCACAAGAGAGTGAGACAGTTCATAACTCTTCCACAAGAGAGTGAGACAGTTCATAACTCTTCCACAAGAGGGTGAGACAGTTCAAACTCTTCCACAAGAGGGTGAGACAGTTCATAACTCTTCCACAAGAGAGTGAGACAGTTCATAACTCTTCCACAAGAGAGTGAGACAGTTCATAACTCTTCCACAAGAGAGTGAGACAGTTCATAACTCTTCCACAAGAGGGTGAGACAGTTCATAACTCTTCCACAAGAGAGTGAGACAGTTCATAACTCTTCCACAAGAGAGTGAGACAGTTCATAACTATTCCACAAGAGGGTGAGACAGTTCATAACTCTTCCACAAGAGAGTGAGACAGTTCATAACTCTTCCACAAGAGAGTGAGACAGTTCATAACTCTTCCACAAGAGGGTGAGACAGTTCATAACTCTTCCACAAGAGAGTGAGACAGTTCATGACTCTTCCACAAGAGGGTGAGACAGTTCATAACTCTTCCACAAGAGGGTGAGACAGTTCAAATTCTTCCACAAGAGAGTGAGACAGTTCAAACTCTTCCACAAGAGGGTGAGACAGTTCAAAACTCTTCCACAAGAGAGTGAGACAGTTCAAAACTCTTCCACAAGACACACACACGCACACACACACACACACACACACACACACACACACACACACACACACACACACTCTCAGACTGTCTGTCTCTGTCTCACAGATCCTCAGAGGGAAAGAAGACGGTCTGACCGGATTTCTGGATCCGATGAACTTTGGAGACAGTTTGTGAGTCACTCAGTGTTTTAATTGACTGAAATGATCCTGATGAGACGTCGGTCAGAACTTGACATGATGAAAAATAGAAACAGGGTTCAGTTCATTGTTAGCAGGCGGCGCTGCAGCAGAGACACGCAGCTCATTAACATATTTAAAAAGACATGTTGATGCAGGTCGTTCAGACATCACGCTGCTTCACTGACTCCTCGCTGAGACTGACGCACATGTTAATGTGATTGACCTGCAGCATCGATGGGTCGGTCTCTATCTGTCAGTTCTGATGTCCTGCGCTGTGTCCACAGTCTGTCCCTCAGCCGGGTCTATGAGGAACATGTTCTGGCCACCGGTAGTCTGGATGAGAGGATCTTCACGGGCGAGGGGGCGAGCGAGGACATTGGTACGCCGGGCCCCTGCCTGTGTGAAGGGCTGGAGAACCAGGACAGCGCCACCAACAGGCTCCACGCCAGCCTCACCGTAAGACTAACTTTATTTACCTCTTTTGGAGCAGGATCTACATCAACATCCTGAACTTCATTTTCTTCTGCTGTTAATAAGCACAAAATATAAAATAACCTGGTGTCTCTCCTGTGCTCAGGCCTCGGCTCTGAAGGTCTCCACTCCTCTGACAGGCAGGAAGTACATTCAGGAGACCCGCTTGGCGTCTCCGGTCTCGTCCGCCATGAAGAGCGTCGGGCGACTCCACACCCTGCTGTCAGGGACCAAACAGGGGCCGAGCACCAAGCTGCTGGAAACTCTCAGGTGTGTCTCTGGACCTGATAACTCAGTTCCACACAGTAAAGACGTACGTGTTGTACGGCGATGAGGAGGATGTTCATAACGCCACGTTTACAGCCGGATCACATCTCCTGTTGCACCGTTTTACATTTGAACCCACATGAAGTTACTGCTGCTTTATTTGATCAGCTGTGTTGTTTATTCCTGGACACACGAGCTGAACTGTGTCAGATCCAGGATTTTATTCAAACTTTTGTGACAGGCAAAACTAGACATCAGTAGTAAAAAACCTTCTTAAATACTTGTGTCCCTGCAGGGCCTGTGCCAGAGACCCCAGTGATGTCATCAGCCGGCGCCTGAAGGACATGTTTGAGGTCTTCTCTCAGCATTTCGAGGGCAGCGGTGCAGAGAACAGGGGGATGGGGAAAGGTACGTGCACACACAGACTCAGAAACAAAACGTACACGTGTTCATCCAGGTTGTATTTAAGCAAGCGTTGTTCTTGTAGAAATGGCAGTGAAGTACTTCCACCTGGCGGAGGGGCTCTACTACCGGATCCTGGAGTCCATCATTGAGAGAGAGAAGATGATACTGGGAGACGCCGACCTGTCGGTGAGTATTTGGTCTCGTCACTAAAGCCAGCGGCTGACAGATGTTTATCTGAAGTACTTGTCTACAGATTCAGATCTTCTTGTGTGTTTGTGTGCCTCAGTGTATCCTGGAGCAGGACGTCTTCCATCGCTCGCTGCTCGTCTGCTGCCTGGAGATCGTCATCTTCTCCTACAGACCTCCAGGAGATTTCCCCAACCTGATCGGCATCTTCCAGCTTCCAGCTTATCACTTCTATAAGGTATCAATACAACTGATCAGTTCTGTCAGAATGTGAGTCTGTTAATGTGTCTGCATGTATGTGTGTTTGTATTCTCAGCATAACTTACTGAACATCTGGTCAGAGAATGATCCTTATTATTCAGAACCTGAGACTCATCCTGTTTTCTATTAGTAATCTATTACATCCATGGGTACACTGCAGACAGGAGCTGCTAACAGCTCGCAGGACACACTGAATGAACCCTAACATTATACTTCCTGTTTACGTTTCCCAAAGCATCATGGGATCAACAGAAATGAGAACAGAGAACAGAAACTTAGTGTGAAAGTTGAGGTAACAGACGTTTTACTGTTCTTATAGTTTTCAGCATTTTAATGACAAATAAACAGAATGAAGTCGAATAGCTACGTTTAATATATTTCCATTGATTGTTTTCATCTGATTTTATTTCTTTATCCAGCAGAAATTAGCTTCTGTATTCTCCTCTTTATGCTCCATTAGAATATAATATAAACATCAGACAACATAAACACAGTACAGCTGATCTGTGATAGGCCGATATCAGCCGATAACATCAGCTGACTGATTCAGACTCATTTTGTTGTTTGTCTGAAGGATCATGTAGAGATCTGTTTGTTTATTTCAGGTGATCGAGGTGTTGGTGCGGTCGGAGCAGGGTCTGTTCCGGGAGGTGGTGAAGCACCTGAACCAGGTGGAGGAGCAGGTCCTGGAGAGCCTGGCCTGGACCAGCGCCTCCCCTCTGTGGGAGAGCCTCCGTGGGGCCAAAGACCAGGTCCCCGCCTGCCAGCAGGTCCACAAAACACAACAAACAGGACGACGCACATCAGTCCAGTTCCACTCTGATGTTCACGTCATCGTGTGTGTGTGTGTGTGTGTGTGTGTGTGTGTGTGTGTGTGTGTGTGTGTGTGTGTGTGCAGGTGATGCCTCCTCAGTACCTGGAACAGAACGATGACAGCAGCTCAGGCAGCGTTCCTCTGACTCCCATCAGCCACAGACCAGATCTCAGCACCAGCAGCACTCTCAAAGGTGTGTGTATAACTTTATTTACCTACCTTTCATTTATTAATTGATTCATTTATTAATTGATTCATTTATTAAGTTAAGTCTTACCAGGAAGTCCCGCTGAGACTAAAATGTCATTAACAAGAATCTTCACGAATATCCAAGAATACAAAATAAAAAGAACTCTCAGTCCTGAAGAAGCCCATCGATTCATCAGTGGATATAAATCTGATTCTAGATCTGTGTTAGCGACTCCATGTTCAGGATGTGTCGTCTCTGCTGAACCAGCCGACATGAAATCAGCAGCAGTGTAGCAGGAAACTGTCAGAGCGAGACAGAGAGGGTCCAGAGGAGTCGTCAATGAAAACAAGAATCTAGTTTCATAATCGGTTCTGTTCACTGACCTGATTAAAATAAGGCTGAAGTAAAGTAACTTGTAACTGAAGTTATCAGCAGTGTGAACACGAGACTGAACATGTTCCCTCAGAAATATGACAGAAAACAACCAAAGACTTCAGTCTTTGTAAAATATCTTTAGAAAGCTAAAGTCAGTTACACATTTTAAATGTATATTTGCTTTATTCCATCATTTCAGCCCAACAGTAGAAACACACCTCCTTTAAACCACTTGTTGTACTATCGCAGTACTTGAGTATATGTACTTAGTTACTTTCCATCCCTGTGTACATCTTACTCCCTCCTCCTCCCCCTCCAGGCGTCTCCCCCTCCCCCACCACCCTGCTGGACCGCTACAGCTCCCCGCCCACCGGCCCACATTGCCGCCGTCTGTTTGTCGACCCGCCGGACGGCGAGCCTGGAGTCAACTCCACCAACAACACCGGTACAGCACCGGCCACCGTGGCCAAGACCGGCCCGGCCAGCCTAGTCACGGCCATCCCAGCTGGGCCGTTCACCTTAAACTTCAACAACGGGCAGGTCACCATTCCTCTGCAAGGTGAGGACTGACACCATGAACTGAGTGTGAACATGAGAAGGACGACCTCTGACCTCTGACCTCTGCAGGTATGGCCAATGAGAGCGGAGGCTTCACCTTCTTCCCGGTCCAGATGAGTGTGACAGGACAGGGCGGAGCCACGCTGCAGCCGCTGTCTGCACAGACTCTGACGGGCACAATCACCGTCCAATCAGCCATCACCAAACCAGCTGTCAAAGTCAGCAGCAGTCCGCTGAGGAAAGGTTCGCTGTCGCTGTTCTTCAGGAAGGTACGACTTCTTCTTCTTCACTGGTTAATGTGCAGCGTCCTGACAGGTGTTCACCTGGTCAGACAGCAGAGCTCCTCTTCGAGCTGCATGAGAGCAAATCCACAGAAATCACTCACACGTGTTTGTTGTACTGTAGAGTGTTAACGCACATCACTGACAGTAAGAATATATTTCTATATTAACAGTCTTCTGATATTTTATGTCATGTGTATAAAAATGATGCTATCTAATTGAATATGTGCCAATTTGCATAAATGTCAGAACAGAAATCTGAACTCCAAAAATCACAGAGACATTGAAAAAGCTCAGATCTGAGCTTTATGAAAGCTAATCTAACTTTAACTGAAACAAACATTAACCGTCTGTGTTGGCGCAGTGTAACAGATGTGTGCTGTGTGATGTGCTGCTCCACTCAGGTGTATCACCTGGCCAGCGTGCGGCTCAGAGATCTCTGTGTCAAACTGGACATCTCGTCAGAGCTGAGGAGGAAGATCTGGACGTGTTTCGAATATTCTCTGGTTCACTGCACCGACCTGATGATGGACCGGCACCTGGACCAGCTGCTCATGTGTGCCGTGTACGTCATGGCAAAGGTGTGTGTGTGTGTGTGTGTGTGTGTGTGCGTGTGTGTGACTGTGTGTGTGTGTGTGTGCGTGTGTGTGACTGTGTGTGTGTGTGCGTGCGTGTGTGTGTGTGTGCGTGTGTGTGTGTGTGTGCGTGTGTGTGTGTGTGCGTGCGCGCGTGTGCGTGCGTTCGTGCGTGCACGCGCGTGTGTGTGTGCGTGCGTTCGTGCGTGCGTGTGTGTGTGTGTGTGTGTGTGTGTGTTCCCTCCC
>NC_044194.1:507852-520352 GCF_900880675.1 Sparus aurata | reverse complement strand
ACGTCCAGACAGACACTCAACATGATGACAGTGTGAGCAGTCGGAACCAGCCGCACCTCCTCGCTTCATTCCCACTGTGATAGATTAACAGCACCTCCACCATGACTCAGCAGTAAATCTGCTGAGTCATTCTGCGTCCCAGCAGCTCCGTCCAGCCTGAACAACAAGAAGCTTTATTAGAAGCGCTCTGACGCTGAAGCTCAGCCTGCAGTTCCTCTGACGGCCACCGGAGGCTCCACCAGGGACTCAGTCCAGAGACCTGCACGTGTTCGGGTGACCCGACAGGTGACCCGCACAATTAGGATGAAACGGGTGAAAAATAATGTCCTGTGTCGGACACGGGTGTGGATCGGGTCGGACGCCTGGAGAGCGCGGGTCGGGTTTTGGGATTGTCATTTTCATGGCGTCACGTGCAAAAAAAACAAAAACAAAAACAAAAAAATCATTAGCGACACATCTACAAAAATATGCCTGCAATTTATAGCGGGTCGGCTCGGGTGTGGAATGTAATTTGTGCTACTGTCGGGAAACGGGTCGGATGTGGTTTTAAGTACGACGGGTACGGGCGGGTGCGGGTTTGCAAAATAAGACCCGTGCAGGACTCTGACTCAGTCCCAGAAGAGTCCATGTTCAAATGTCTGTCAGCAGAATCAACGTGTTCACAGCTGCTTCCTGTAGATCATTGATCCCTTCATCACTGCTTTATATTATATCAAGGCTTAAAGTGACGCATCATGAGGGGGCGTGGCCTCTTTGAGTGACAGGTAGCTGTCTGCTGCTTCACCTCTCATGGTGTTGGTGCTGTTGGACCCTTCTGGAGGATTTAATCCAGATATCAGAACATAATCTGACTTTGAGATGAATTTCTGCTCATGGCTGAACACTGATAGCTCGTTAGCATTAGCTAGCTCTGTAGCTTCAGACAGGTGGGCTTGATGACATCATCAGGCTGCTTCAGCTCCACCTGTTGGTTGAGTTCGGAGGAGTCCAGAACCGCCAAGATGGCCACGATAACACACAGCTGACAGCTGCTCCACCCACAGTCCTCTGATGTGACTCCACCCACAGAGGAACTGAGCAACACGTCCGTCTGAGCTGAGGGTGGAGAGAGGGCGGTGCTGACTCCACTCAGCTTCCTGCCGAGCCTCACCAGCTCAGAACCATCTCTGCCCCTCGCTCCGTCAGGTGAGTCACTGTGATGGCTGCACACACACACACACACACACACACACACACACACACACACTGGTTCTACGCTGTGCTGACTGACACCACCCGGCTGGCAGCACCGCAGCCTCAAAACAAACTGAGCTACATTCAGCCAGTAGCTACACACACACACACACACACACACACACACACACACACACACACAGATGGAGGAGGAAGTTCAACAGAAACATTCCAACTGACGAGAAACAAGAAGAGGAAGTGATTAGTGTGAGTGTGTGTGTGTGTGTGTGTGTGAGAGTGTGTGTGTGTGTGTGTGTGTGTGTGTGTGTGTGTGTGTGTGTTCATTAATATGAGTCGTTAATAAACGAGCTGCTGGATGTTAAAGTGTTTCCTCATGTCTCCTGTTGTGGATCAGCTGTTTGGCTGTGATGGCAGAACCAGAACCAGAACCTGAGAGGGACACTGAGGGGACGGACACTACGACTCTGGATCCAGGTTCTGAAATGTTTCTTTGTCTTTTTTACACAATTATTAACTTGCTGTTGTCAACACATGGACCCAGATGTTCCTCTGATAATCAGAACAAAATGGTTCCTCAGTCTGGACCGGAACCGTCCATCAACCATGAGTCACCTGATGACCATAAAGAAACGTCCTGGTTCTGTGTATGATTCTGTTGTGTCTTCAGAGCTGCTCTGAATGACTGAACTGGACTTTCTTCTCTCAGCTGGGCAAACAAGTCATTCTGTTCTGGTTCTGGTTGATCAGGTACTGAACAGTGGACTGATCCACTTTGCAGATGTTCTCTGATTAGAATTTTTGTGGAACCAGATCTATCAGAACACTATTTCACATTTAAAGGGAAAGTCCACTATCTTAGAACCTGGACCCAGTTATTAATGTCAGACGGGTCACTCTGGATCTCACCGGAGCTGTTGTCAGAATCAGGTAAAGTCCAGACCCACTCATCGGGTTCCAGAGTGACTCTTCTCGTTGAGTGTGTTTCTGTTACTAAACGGATCAGTAAAGATAACGGTTCTGCTGGGTTGTTTCTGAGACGACCCAGAACAACAACCTCAGCCAGTCAGAGACACAAACAGAACTGTGACGGTCAGAGATGACCCGAAGGGCAACAGCACAGAAGATCCACTGAACCGGTTCTAAAGCTAGAGTGTGACCCATTTACACCAGAACATGACAAGGTTTAAGATACCAGAATCCCCCTTTAAACTGGACTCAGTGATCCAAATGACTTCAAGACTACAAGAACAGAGCAGAACAGACAATAAAAAGGAAAGAAGAATTGACATATAGGAAATATTGTTAAAGGAGCGCCTGTGTGTGTGTGTGTGTGTGTGTGTGTGTGTGTGTGTGTGTGTAGATGACCCTCCCAGCTGTTCCAGTTTAACCACTAAGGAGCTGCAGCAGAACTGGCGGGCGGTGAAGCAGAGCGAGCGACCCGTCAGGCTGCTGTTTGAGATCCCATCAGCTCGGATCATCGAACACACTCTGTCCAAACATGTGGTGAGATACTTTACCTCTCACTGTAACTGAGTACTTTTACTCCAGTAGCAGTAACAGAGGCTAACAGCTAGCTAAGCATACAGACTGGAAACAGAGGCTAACAGCTAGCTTAGCATACAGACTGGAAACAGAGGCTAACAGTTAGCTTAGCATAAAGACTGGAAACAGAGGCTAACAGCTAGCTAAGCATACAGACTGGAAACAGAGTCTAACAGCTAGCTTAGCATACAGACTGGAAACAGAGGCTAACAGTTAGCTTAGCATAAAGACTGGAAACAGAGGCTAACAGCTAGCTTAGCATACAGACTGGAAACAGAGGCTAACAACTAGCTTAGTATGAAGACTGGAAACAGAGGCTAACAGTTAGCTTAGCATAAAGACTGGAAACAGAGGCTAACAGCTAGCTAAGCATACAGACTGGAAACAGAGGCTAACAGTTAGCTTAGCATAAAGACTGGAAACAGAGGCTAACAGCTAGCTAAGCATACAGACTGGAAACAGAGGCTAACAGCTAGCTTAGCATACAGACTGGAAACAGAGGCTAACAGTTAGCTTAGCATAAAGACTGGAAACAGAGGCTAACAGCTAGCTTAGCATACAGACTGGAAACAGAGGCTAACAACTAGCTTAGCATGAAGACTGGAAACAGAGGCTAACAGTTAACTTAGCATGAAGACTGTAAACAGAGGCTAACAGCTAGCTTAGCATAAAGACTGGAAACAGAGGCTAACAGTTAGCTTAGCAGAACCCCGCTCCCAGCAGCTCTCTGCTGACCGTGGTTGTTAAGTGTGTTGCTTCCTGTCCGCCTGCAGGTGTACGAGGTCGTGGTGATGCGTTCTGGCAGCTTCGACTCTCGCCGCGTGTCTGTGGAGCGCCGATACAGCGACTTCTCCCGCTTCCACCACAAACTGCTGGAGGAGTTCGACGAGGAGCTGGAGGAGGTGGTTCTTCCTCGTAAAGTCCTGACAGGGAACTTCAGCCCTGAAATCATCTCGGAGCGCCGCCTCTCTCTGCAGGACTTCCTGGCTAAACTCTACTCGGTCCGCTGCGTTCGGCGATCAACGCTTTTCCCCAAATTCTTCACCGAGCAGGAGCAGAAGCGAGCGCACGGTTTGCTGCGAGCGGGTCAGTTCAGGCCGGCCGTCGAGCAGCTGCAGACCGTGTTGGATATCGAGGAGAAGCTGTTGCCGTGGCAGCAGCCCACCCTGATCGTGCCGACCCTCTCCGCCCTGGCGGTCTGTTACCGGGACCTGGACGAACCAGAGCAGGCGTTCGCTGTGGCCCAGAGAGCTCTGCCTGCCGTCAGACGCTACAGGATGAAACACTACAGAGCTGCACTGCTGGACCTGCTGGTGGACGTGGGCTATCAGCTGGGACGTCCTGTGGCTCAGCTACAGGAGGAGCTGACGGTCCTGAGGGACGCCGAGAGGGGCGAAGTGTCCTCACGCTCCCTGAAAGAGCTGGTGGTCCAAGAGTTCACCTGAGGACCGCCAGGACACACAGCAACACTACTGAACTGAGCCTGAAGCCCGGCCAATCAACACTCAGCAGCCATGTTACTGGATCAGACCCGCCCACAGTGACAGCGTGGGCCAAAGTACAAAGAGCGACTCAGGCGTGATGCGCTGATTCTACTTTTTTTTAAATATTCTTTTTGCCTTTATTGATCGATGGCTGAAGAGATGACAGTAAACGGGATGGGGGGGGACACGCAGCAAAGGGCCCCAGGTCGGGACTGGACCCGGGGCCGCTGCAGCGAGGACACAGCCTCTGTACACAGAACCAGCTGAGCTGAACAGCACGCGTGATTCTACTGTTAATTACATCAGAACAGAATCTAATCAGGCTCAGTATCAGGCCCAGTACGTCCCCGCCCCTCCGACATTTTGAATTTATGATGTCATATCATGACAACCAGATCAGGATCAGATGGAAGTGGAGGAGGTGCCATCAAGTGGTCGGACGTAGTACTGCAGCCTACAGCTCCAACCAACAAATACTCATCAATACAACTGATCAATACCGTTTGTTCTTTTGACCAAATGATGTTTAATCTGCCATCGTCAATGAAAAGAAAAACTTGTTTTAATGCATTTGTTGCCTCCATTTGTGATCAACTGATCGTGTAATCAATGCTGTGTGTGTGTGTGTGTGTGTGTGTGTGTGTGTGTGTGTGTGTGTGTGTGTGTGTGTGTGTGTGTGTGTGTGTGTGTGTGTGTGTGTGTGTGTGATGAACGACGTCAGTCTGAACTCATTTCTGTCTGTTTGAACTTTTGTCTGTAAAATATTTTATTTTTCTGTCACGCTTCATTTCAGGCAAAACAGTCGAGCACAGAGTCGGACGAGTCGAGCTGTCACCGGAGGATTTCAGACTCTTTGATTTTGTTGATGTAGTTATTTTATTTTGCTTAGAATCAGTCAAATGTAGTAATAATAATAACAATAATACATTTTAATTGACCCCAGTCCGGTTGGTTTTATGATGCAGGAATAAAACTGTGGACATCTGAAGTGTTCTGCTCAGTGTTTTATTCCAACACATGTTCAGGAATCAGAACACATCCTCTACAGGCCCGCGGGCCCACGCGGTGCAGAGGTCCGAGCAGAAGCGACTGTCCTTTGTAACAACACTTGTGTCCGTCACTGCACTCGTCTTTCTGAAGTTCTCCTGCTGTGGAGAGAAAGAGAGAGAGAGACTCTGAGCTTGGCTGAACAAACATGGTTGGTATTCAGAACATTTGGATCTGTGACACCAGCAGAACATGAAGAACACAACGTACCACAAAGACGTGAACAGTGGACGTCTGTGCAGAACTCTGACGGATTCTCTCGCCTGCGTTTCTTGAGCGTCGTTATCCGGCGGTCACATGCAGAACCAGGTCGTCCACTCGATCACCTGAAGAAAAGAGAAGGACGAGTTAGCGACTCATTTCCTCCTTAATCAGGTTCAATCTAAACCAATCAAAGGTCTCGTTACATTTCAGATACAACTGAACAGCTCTATAAGCTCCTCCCCTCAGAGTAGCTGCAGCATCCTGATGACATCACATGACTAAACTGTGCTGTGACATCATGAAACTCACCACGACCAGATGAGTGATGATGTCACGTCTCTACGTGGACGCCAGCAGCTGGATCTGGACCGGAACCGCCGTCTCCTCCGTCACGGAGGCAGAGTTCTGTGTTCAGGGCACCAGCAGCCCTGCAGGAGCCAACAGACAGACAACAGTCAGTCAACAGACAGTCAACAGTCAGTCAACAGCCAACAGTCAGTCAACAGACAGTCAACAGACAGACAACAGTCAGTCAACAGTCAGTCAACAGACAGACAACACAGACCCAACAGAGACACAACACACAGACATGCAGTCACAACTCACCCGACACAGACGGGGTGCACGTACTCTTCATCACTGTCCTCGTCGTCATCACTGTTCACCTCCAGCGTCAGGTCTTCCTCAGATGACGTCAGAGGCACACCTTCTCGGGTCTCGTCCTCCCAGGTGTCCTGGTCCCAGGTGTCTTCGTCCCAGTCCACGCTGCAGACAGCAGGACAGTTATCTACCTGCACATGTCATTTATTACTGAGCTCTCCGTCACACATTGCTGCAGCCTCACCAGCTGCTGGAGGTCTGATTTCACCCCACTGAGGACGGACTGGAGAACGAGTCACCTGTGTGTGGTAATGACGTCAGGGACACACTCACCTCACCTCCACCTGGTACAGTCCAGCTTCCTCCGCAGGGCTGTTTCCGTTCAGCGGCTGCACATCTGCTGCCTGAGCCTGATCCCTGCGGAAACACGTCACTCAGCTGTGGTCATACTGGAAGCACAGAGGCTATGTTAGCAGCTAATGTTAGCTACCTGTCAGGTGCGCTCCTGTTCCCG
Organism: Sparus aurata; assembly: GCF_900880675.1. Lineage (NCBI taxonomy): Eukaryota > Metazoa > Chordata > Actinopteri > Spariformes > Sparidae > Sparus > Sparus aurata. The sequence goes on along the minus strand of NC_044194.1, from coordinate 513,767 downwards.
CGGGACGGGAGTCTCTGTCCGTGGGTCGGTACCGGGCAGCCTCCCTCATAGCTACGGGAGGACAGATGGACGTTATTATGTTATCCCCGCTAACTGCTCACACCTCCGAGTTGTAAGCTAAGCTAGCTTTTAGCCGTTAGCTCGGGAGCTAATATTATCAGTGCTGCTCTGTGTTTCATTAGCGGTACCGAGTGATGCTAACTGTTAGCTACCTCTACAGCCCAGAGACATCGAGCGTCACTGATCACAGACAGCCAGTACCGAACACACCTGAGCTCACTGTCCGTGTCCAGCCGCCAGGTGTGTGTGACTCACCTGTCCAGCAGCAGCAGCGCGAGCTCCGCGTCGCTCTTCAGACCCTTCGAGTCCTTCAGGTTCTTCCAGCGGTCGAAAGCTGCTCCGATGTAAACGCGGGTCCTGCAGGACTCCTGCCTCCTCCTGGACGCGGCTCGCTTCGCTTCTCTCTTCTCCTCCAGAGTTTTCCTCCTCTTGCCCTGCTTGGTGGTGTAGGCCGTCTGAGGCAGCGCCGGGATCGGCAGCTTCTTCTGCTCCGCCATTACTGCAGACCGGAGGCACCGTGCGCGTTCACGAGCAGACAGGGCCGCCCCCTGTAGAGCTCTGTGTCCTGATTGGATAAAGTGGGCAGGGATACCAGGAAGTTCCTTCCTCTTTTGTCCCAGTGTGTAAAATGTGTTGTCAAGTTACAGGAGGCCATGATGGAAAGATCACAACCCAGAATACACCCAGGGTCAACACAGACCCACCTGCACACCTGCTACTGCAGGTGTTAGCAGATGGTAACGGGTGTTAGCAGATGGTAGCAGATGGTAGCAGGTGTTAGCAGGTGTTAGCAGGTGTTAGCAGATGGTAGCGGGTGTTAGCAGATGTTAGCAGATGGTAGCGGTGTTAGCAGGTGTTAGCAGATGGTAGCGGGTGTTAGCAGATGGTAGCGGGTGTTAGCAGATGGTAGCAGATGGTAGCAGGTGTTAGCAGGTGTTAGCAGATGGTAGCGGGTGTTAGCAGATGGTAGCGGGTGTTAGCAGATGGTAGCAGGTGTTAGCAGGTGTTAGCAGATGGTAGCAGGTGTTAGCAGATGGTAGCGGGTGTTAGCAGATGGTAGCAGATGGTAGCAGGTGTTAGCAGGTGTTAGCGGGTGTTAGCAGATGGTAGCGGGTGTTAGCAGGTGTTAGCAAATGGTAGCGGGTGTTAGCAGATGGTAGCGGGTGTTAGCAAATGGTAGCAGGTGTTAGCAGATGGTAGCGGGTGTTAGCAGATGGTAGCAAGTGTTAGCAGGTGTTAGCAGATGGTAGCGGGTTCTCTGTCTGATGTGTTGGAATAAATGTGGTGAAATATATTCAACACTTACTTGTATATGAATAAATCCCTGACAGCAGCTTTGGATAAGATGCAGCAGCTGAGGTGTCACACAGACTCAGTCAGGTACATTTATGAGAAGTTTAAAGTTTATTGTCATTCAGCCATATACACAGTTCACAGTGCGATGAAATAAAGTTTCCAAGAAACAAACAGTGCAAACAAACAACAACAACATAGAACAACAACAATACCAAATGCTTTTTTAAAAAAATAATACATTTAGCTGCTCTCATGTGCAAACATACTTTATAAAGTGACTGTATGATTATTAATGTTATTATTAATATTATTATTTACATGAGGTGCAATAGTGCATCAGACAGATACAAATCAGCGACACAGGACAGCATCCAGCAGGTGATCAGTTCAGTCCCTGAGCATGGAGGAGTCATATGGCCTGGAGGAAGAAGCTGTTCTGTAGTCTGGTACTGACGGACCGGATGCTACGGTACCTTCTGCCTGATGAAAGGGGGGAGAAACATCTGTGTGAGGGGTGGAAGGGGGGAGAAACATCTGTGTGAGGGGTGGAAGGGGTCCTACAATGCTGCTCGCCTGACGGATGCAGCGTGTGGTGTAAATGTCTGAGATGGAGGAGAGAGTGACTCCCATGATCCTTTCAGCCATCCTCACCTTTGTATGTAAACGTTTATAGTTTTCTAATATCGTTATTCATAAATACATAATATGGGTTGTTTGAAAGTATGACTCAGATTATTTTGTTGTTGTCTATTGTTCAATTTGAACATCAATGCTATCACAGGTAGATTAGCCAGACTGCTAGCTGCTATAAGCCACTCGACGGTCGACTGCTTCTGTCTGGGTCCTCAGCAGCTGCGTGGAGCCGCTCGACTGCTTCTGTCTGGGTCCTCAGCAGCTGCGTGGAGCCGCTCGTGGTTTCAGTTGAAGAATCGATTTTCAAACTGTCGCTTCTGCTCTCAGTCCAGTTCGTCACTGTTCATCTATCGATAATGGCGAACGACTCCGTGAAACTGTCCAAAAACCTCCTGCGGATGAAGGTCAGTGGTGTGAGGTGTTAGCCGTGTGTTAGCTAGCTTTAGCTCTCAGACCCTTCCAAACCTCATTCAGAAATCAGATTATATATTGATTTGTCCTTTTTTAGAGAAAGAGCGCGGTGAAAACGTCGACATTTTGTACTGTGTGTTAAGTTTGAACTCGTTATTTATTCGGCGCTCAATTCAGCCTCTTAATTGCTACTTATTGGAGAAAAGTCAACTATCAGTCTGACTGTGAAATCTGTTTGTCGAGTGCAGCTTCTGCCTCCATGACCGACAGTTGTTAACGTGCTCTGGTGTGTCTCCACAGTTCATGCAGAGAGGTCTGGACGCAGAGACGAAGAAGCAGCTGGAAGAAGATGAGAAGAGGATCATCAGTGATGAGCACTGGTACCTGGACCTGCCCGAGCTCAAGGCTAAAGAGTAGGTGTCAGCCGCTACATGCTGCTACATGCTGCTACATGCTAACATGTTCAGCTGCTACATTTCATGTCTCACCAAACTCCGTTCAGAAACCTGCCAGTTTGATTCTAAGTGGTTAGCTGTCAAACTTATCTACCTACTTGAACTGTATTACTTGATGTTTTGAACAGTAAGTCCACACATAATAATAATAATATTAATAATAATAATAATGATAATAATAATAATAATAATAATCCACCAGCCAACACGTGATCTGTGACGTGTCAGCTCATGAGATGTGAGCAGGAGAGAGAAACGTGTGATTTATATCTCATCATGATGAAAGTGTGTTTGCGTCTCTGCTGACTTTTAGATTGATAGAACTGATGGAATGTAATCAGTTGGTACAGTTTTATAGGGACATCTTACACTGAATCTATCAGGTATTTAACTGCCTGATTATCTAATTAAAGCTCCTGCTGTCTCTCTGATAGTTCTGTCTTTCTCTGTTCTGTGTCAGGAACTTGATCATAGAGGAGAAGAGCTTTGTTCCCTGTGAGGACCTGAAGTACGGTCGTATCTCGTTCAAAGGTTTCAATCCAGAAGTCGAGGTTTGTTTTGGTTTATTCTTTATTAATCCGTCACATCTGCTGTGTAAAAGTTACTGTCGGGATCAGACAGACAATGATTCAGTGCTGCTGAGATTCAGGAATGAGCAGAAATACAGAAGACACAGTTTGTTGTTAGACTGCAGTCAGTCAGTCAGTCAGTCCAACTATGGCTGTAATCCGACTAAGCTGTGCATGTAAACGTACTGACTGTTCTGACCCGTCAGCTCCACATCGTGTTCTGTTCCCGAGCCAAGAAAACTTCCTGGATCCCTGTCATCCTCATCCGTCTGACAGTTTAGAGCCTGAATAGGAAAACATTTCTTAAAGCTGTTTGTAATTTTGCTGTTAATGTCACAATGGAACTAAACTCTCTCTATATAAATAAATAAATGTCTGTGTGTCACAGAAACTGATGGCTCTGATGAATCCAAAGGAGGAAGAAGAAGAACCAGAGGAGGTCAGCCGGATGCAGACGGACGTCACAGATGAAGAGATGGCTCTGAGGTACAAACGGACTGAGTTCAGTCAGACGAGCTGCTCGAGAATCAAACATCAGCTCAGATTTTAAAAGCCTTGCAGGTGTTGTGTTGTGATGTCACAGAGCAGTCACCTGATGAGATCGGAGAGGTCACAGATGTGTTTTTAAACTTGAATTCTTTGCCTCTGACCGGATGTTTCTTCTTCTGCAGGTATGAGAGTTTAGTCGGAAGCATGAAGAAGAAGTTTGCAAAGAAGCGTCAGAGATCAGCGACAGAAGAAGAAGACGTCAACCACAACGTTGTAGAAACCAACACAAAGCGAGTGTTCCTGAAGCCTCAGGACTGATCCTGCTCTGTCATCATCAGAATACTTTTTACCGTGTGTCGGCTGCAGGGCAGCAGCACAGCGCTCTGAAGCTGGTTGGATGTTATACATCTGATTTTTTTTTTTTAAAAGAGAGACGTGTGTCTTTGAGACGCTGACAGAGTTTTTACTGTACAGAATGGATAAAGCTGCATTAAACCCACAGCTCAGTGAACTCGTGTGTCTGTCGGTACTTTAAACGCCTCAGAGTGAAATCTGCAGACTGAAGCTGCTCTCGTGTGTTTACAGTCAATCTGAAGACCAGCCAGGAAATAATGTGGCTCAGTGAGCGAGCTGGATTATTTCTGTTTCCCCTGTTCAAAGTCCTCATGCTAAGCTAAGCTAGCTTCATATTTACTGTACAGACACGAGTGGACTTTGGTAACGTGCGGTTGTCGGAGAAGAAGAGAAACACACAAATAACACCAGACGGATACTTTAAACTCACTTCTGTCTTTTTCATGATGTTTAATTTTGATAGTTTGTCTTGTTGCACAAACAGTTTTTCTGACATCACAATTATCTGAGATCTTGAAAGTCAGCTTGATGTTTGTGAACACTTCCCATGAGCCTCAGCTCCTGCTGAGTCCTGCTGGTTCCAGGTCGGTGGGTCTGGGGACGAGAGCGAGGATGGCGTCGAACGCGGCGGCGGGACAGCAGCGCTGCAGGAGCGGGAGCAGCCGCGCCATGCGTCCCGGGCTGTACACGGGTTCAGGACGAGCTGCCAGCAGAGCGTGACACATGTCGTCCACCACCGGGGACACGTCCTCCGCACACTGCTGGGACATTCTGGACAGACTGGCGGGGAGGGACGAGATGTACGCCTCCCCATAATCCTCTCTGGCAGCAGAGGAAACGGCTGCCAGCGTCTCGTCTGTGTAGCGAATGATGTCATCACTGTTCCCGAAGATATCTGAGAGGAAGACGTGACGTCACAGTATATATATATATATATATACAGACATATAAACACAGACACATGTCACAGACGACTGCTGTGCTGCAGCTGTGTCTACAGTCAGTCAGTCAGTCAGTCAGCCTACAGTGAAGTGACAGAATGAGACGTACTGGTTCTGAAGCCTGCAGGCTGGATCAGAGCCACGCTGACGCCCCACGCTGACAGCTCCAGCCTCAGGACCTTGGAGAACATACTGAGCGCCGCCTTCGAGGCTCCGTACGCTGCCAGCGTTCTCATGGGCACCTCGGCTGCAGGAGAGAGCGTCACTGCGTTAATACAGAGTTAGAAACTGACTCCAGATCAGAGCTGACTGAAGAGTCCAAACACATGGCAGAACCCAGAGGTACCAACTCCTCAGTATCAGTGTGTGCAGAGCGGACAGTAACACAACAGGTAATACACATTGATGATGAAACTAGGCGGCCATGTTGTGGACCTGCCATGCTGGACACGTTGACGATGCGTCCTCTGGACCTCCTCAGCAGCGGCAGGAACACCTGACTCATCTGCACCGCAGCCAGGAAGTTCACGTCCATGCAGAGTCTGAACTCTGACAGCGGCTGGAGCTCTGCGTCCACCGGGCAGCGCAGGACTCCTGCGTTATTCACCAGACCCCACAAGCCTGCAGGGACCCCACACACACACACACACACACACACACACACACACACACACACACACACACACACACACACACACACACACAGT